>NC_051081.1:56279192-56493492 GCF_004664715.2 Peromyscus leucopus | reverse complement strand
CGAGAAATTCCGGAGGAAGAAATACACTGGAGTCTTGAGGCAGAGATCCAGCAGGGTGAGGAGGATGATCACTAAATTCCCCATCAGGCTCAAGATATAATTGAAAAACAGAAACAGGAAAATCAGAATTTGTAGCTGAGGAACATCTGTCAGTCCAAGCAAAATGAACACTATCTCCACAGATTGGTTCTTCATTTTTCTTTTTTTTCTACTAAGTCTACAGGGAAAAAAAAAACCAAAAACTAAATTTAAAAGGTGTTCCTTTTCCATCCTAGAACATTCTACTTTGAGAAGTTTAAACAGTGTGTATGAATATTTTAAAATATTATTTTAAAGTTCATCCCATGTTCAGGTCCTTTGCCTTTTCAGCATGTTTATTAGAACTCTTATTTTCTGTCTGTACAAACTTCTAAGAGTCATGTCAGTCATTCAACATAGAGCTCCTCAGTTCATTAAAGTCCATTGGTGCCTGTCCTTTTAATATACTTTATCTCAGTAAATTGTTCAAGGGTGTGGTATTGCAAAATTTTGAGATTTCATCTCAAAAATTCAAAATGAAATGCCTTAAGAGAAATATAATGTTTATAGGAGATTCTTGCTTTCCCAGGAGTCATAAAACTAATGATTTAAGGATACATATGTAACACAAATTTTAAAAGGTCTTATAACAAAAACCCCAGAGCCAGATATTGGGGTAAATGCTGAAAGATCAGAGAATAAAGGAACAAGCCACTGCCCAGTCTTACCTCTAGGACTCCTCAGCCTGAAAAGTCAAAGTGGTGATATATTGTATACCATAATAAAATTTGCTTGAGGATCAGAGAACAAAACAAGCCACTAGATTAAACATAGATGTCAGACAGTTGGCACATACCTTAATCCCAATAATTGGGAGTCACATTCGTTTAATCCCAGCACTTGAGATCTCACACCTTTAATCCCAGTTTTGGGAAGCACACAGGCCATTAATCCCAGCACTAGGAAGGAAGTGATGGCTGGGCAGAGAAAGGTATGTAAGGCATCAGAAGACAGGAACTAAAGGCTTTGTCAGCTGGACCCCCTTTGATGGAAGACTCAGAGACATTCAATCAGAGGATTCATGGAGTTGGTGAGGTGAGACATGGCAGTGGCTTGTTCCTTTGTCTCTCTGATCTTTCAGCATTTACCCCAATATCAGGCTCCCAGGTTTTTATTACAAGACCTTTTAGAATTCGTGTTACATACACATATAGAAAATTTCTAAGAAGGAAAAACTTCAAAAAGTAAAACAATGTGATTGTAAAATGTATTCTAATATGTTAAAAGTTTTAAATAGAATTGTCAAAAAACCTGCTACCATAAAATCCTTTTTAGTATGCTTTCCCAGTACTGTCCTCTGTCTCATGATGGGTGTCAGAGGGAAAAAAGATCTTTATGAAAAAAATAACAACCTTTACATTGCAAACTGGTGTTTCATGTATGTATGCAATGTTCATTCATCTATTAGAGTTACATAAGACAAATACTTTGTATTTCTAGAGTATTTGATTCAATAATGATCCTTCATATATTCCATCATGCTTATAGTCCTTTAAGTGTCAAAAGTAAAATTTGTATGTTAATAATTATAACATCCTTAATGTTTCTAAGATGCATATTCTCTGTGTACTACACAGAAATTAAGATGGCATATAAGTTCCCAGTTAAACTTTTAAATTGTTAGTAGATTAAAATGACACATGAACAACAATCTATATCTGGCTTTCATGAACACATCTACTGAGGTAGCTAGAATTGTTATGTTGTGTTTACTTCATTCAATTCAACAAAACTTAAACCAGTTCATTTTTAGTGGTTTTGTTTTATAGCTAGTGATACCATTTTTTTTTAGATATTTTCATATAACAAACACAGGTGAGGCCAGTTGTTTTTTTTATGAGGATCCAAATTATGCACCTGTAGTATTATCTCAAATGCAAATTCCTTTCCAATGTAATTTCATTTGGAATAGTTTGATGATGCTCCTAGGGAAAGCAACATATTATGTTTTTCATATTTCTGAGATTTTAAAAAAGATAGGATCTCCTGGTGTGAGATACACAGGAAATTACTGTATACATAGAGAAATATTTTTCTATCTTCACATGTTAAGAAAATCATGGAGTGAAGAGAATGATAAAGAGTTATGAAATCCTAAAAAGTTCTAATTTTTTACTTTTGTGAACTAAATGAAGGAAAATAAATTTAATATTGTGGAAGATAATTTCTTAATATAAGTGTACAATGGATGGGTCTTTTAAACAGGGAATGGTTATGTTACTAATGTGCATCTTGCTTATTTCCATGTGTACAAACAAAGGCATGAGCATGTTTCAAGTGAGCATGATCAGAAAGAAACAAAAACACATTGAAAGTCCATAGTAATTTAATGCACAGTACATAGTAAGAATGAAATGGACACACATTTTAGATAGTATTCATAGTACTATTAGAATATTGTAACATATAAACAATCTTTTGTCTACTGAGAAATATATATATATATATGTATATGTGTATGTGTGTATGTGTGTATGCGCAGGTGCACACATGGATTTGCACATACGCATATCTGTATGCATCAGCATGAAGGGCTGCTGCTGGGTTTGGACCTCTGGAGGCCATGGAAGGCAGTGGCTTCTGTCACTAAAGAGGACTCTCGATCTCTGTCACAAAGATTTGCAATAAGACATGCCCTTAATCATCTACCTACTACAATTTTTAAAAAAAATGATTTACTTATTTGTATTGGTGTTTTGTCTGTGCGTATGTCCATGTGAGGGTATCGGGTCCCCTGGAACTGGAGTTACAGATAGTTGTGAGCTGCCATGTGGGTGCTGGAATTGAACCAGAGTCCTCTGGAAGAGAAGCCAGTACTCTTAACCACTGAGCTATCTCACCAGCCCATCACATTCTTCTCCTTTTTTTGTTTTTGTTTTTGATTTTTCAAGACAGGGTTTCTCTTCATAGTTTTGGTGCCTGTCCTGGATCTCGCTCTGTAGACCAGACTGGCCTTGAACTCACAGAGATCTGCTTGGCTCTGCCTCCTGAGTGCTGGGATTAAAGGTATGCACCACCACTGCCTGGCCTTCTTTTTTTTAAAGATTTATTTATTTATTATGTACAGTGCTCTGCCTGCATGTATCCCTGCAGGCCAGAAGAAGGTACCAGATCTCACTACAGATGGTTGTGAGCCACCCACTGCGTGGTTGCTGGGAATTAACTCAGGACCTCTGTAAGGACAGCCAGTGCTCTTAACTTCTGAGCCATCCCTCCAGCCCATCACCAATATAGATAGCTATGGTTTTCCCTAAGAGAAATCTAACCCATCTCTGAATATGAAATCAGGGTGGGTGTTTGGGGGTGGGATTTGAAAGGCAGAGGGAGACTGCTCCCACACACCACAAAAGCTGGGGGAGTTAGGGGTAGTGCTTGGAGTGGGTGCCTTGGCTGGGCATCCCTGTGTGGAACTGCAGACCAGGAGCCTGATGTTGAGGGTGCAGCCATGGCAGTTAGGAGCAGGGGAGGCTAGAGGGGACCGGCAAGACAGGGGCCACCTTTCTCCGTGGCGATGCTCAGTGGCACTGACAGATCCTGCTATGACTATTGTGGGGACCAGGACTGAGCCAGGTGACCTGGGAAAGCACCCGCTGGGATGGGGAGGATGAAGGACCCTGGTATCATTGAGAAGGTGCTCTCATCTGAGAATCAAGAGGAGCAGCACCCACAGTACAGTCGATGGAGGCGCGGGAGACTGAGTTCAAGCTATCAGTTACTATTCTCATTGCCCGGCAGAGTAACTCCAAGGAGAAATGATTTACCTCGGGTTACGGTCTCAGAGAGTTCAGTCCATTGTGGCTGGGGCAGCATGGCGGAGCCGTTCAGCTTACACTATGGCAGGAAGCAGGGGGTGATGATACATCCCTCAAGGAATCACCTTCCAGTGACTTACCTACTCCAGCTGGACCCTGTCTCCTAATGTTTCTACAACCTCCCCACCTGGACCAAGTGTCGAACCGTAACCCGTTTATAAAGCAGCCGTGCTTTTTGAGGCCCCGGCAGGCCTTTCTTCCCAGATCTTACAATAGTGTCTGTCTGTGAGGATCTCAGTCCCGAGTGCTGAATGCTTAGGTCCCTGGAGCCTGTTTCAGAAGATCAGCTTGTCCTTTGACCGGCTCATAAAACCATAGTAAAGGTGAAATGGCCGTGCGGCTTCTTGCTGCTGGCTTTTGGGGAAAAGTAGGCTGGTGGCCCAGCTGAGAAACAATGACTACCGATGAGCTCTGTGACCTCCCTGGGAACACATACACATGCCCAACCTGAGGGCCAGTTTGGGGCCTGAAAGGTGACGGTTGTGACACAAGCCACCGCCTGTGGCAGCCTCTGGACCAAACTCCTCACACATCCTGTAAGCTGCTTGCTTTCTCCTTTATAGGACTCTGACTCACGACGGATGGAACGGGATGTCTCAATCCTGCTAAAAAGCTCATGCCCTGGTGACATCTGGACATTTCTCAACCACTGTAGGGTGAGGCTCCTTAGGTGGCTGTGGAGGCTTGCTCCTTCAGGTGTCAGTACCGACCGCGAGCTCACCTGAGGCAGGTGCCCGTGGGTTGCCTGGGTCTCCTATCCCTCTCCTCTCACAGCAAAGAAATCCTGGTACTTAAAGAAGCCACCCCAAGCCCCACTACATGGAAGGACAGCTCTCAGCTAAAGACTGTGATGAAGCCATTGTCTCTCTGTGGGCTTTGAGTCTCTGGGTGAAATGTCAGCCTCTCCAAGCTTCATTTCCCATCTCTGTCAGGTGGTACTAACAAGGCTTGCCCCATGTCCCAGGGAAACTTTTGGGAGGGGGTACCCCGTGGATGGACAGTCTAAGCAAACAAGGGCCATGCGCCTGGTGTATCATTACCAAGTACACAGTGTGCAGTATGGAGAGAGCTCCGTGAGGGCCTGGGGTGGGGCCAGCAGAATAGAACTGTTCCCAGGTGCTGGCTGAACCACCCCTTAGATGCCCGGCAGTAAACATCAGAAGCAGGGAGTGGCTGGGGTCAAATTCCTTCCTGCCTGCCCCACTAAATTCCCTTCCCTACATGAGTCTGAGAGTTCTCAGTTCTGCTAGACTGCTCATTTTGAAAATACAGATTTGCTCCAACACAACTGGCCGATTAGGGAAACATTTGAGCGTGATGTGAATTTAAAA
Organism: Peromyscus leucopus; assembly: GCF_004664715.2. Taxonomy (NCBI): domain Eukaryota; kingdom Metazoa; phylum Chordata; class Mammalia; order Rodentia; family Cricetidae; genus Peromyscus; species Peromyscus leucopus. Next base: position 56,488,271 of record NC_051081.1, on the reverse strand, counting down.
GTCCATATGTGCTGGCAGGATGATGTCCTCAGAAAGGCCAGGTAAATGCTGAGCACAGCACACATCTGGTCTGAGTCTAGGCAGACACAGGCAGACTCTACACCCTGCACCACCCAGCAACCTTAGTTTCCAGCTTGTGTTGGGAGTCACACCCAGCCCACATCATCTCTACAAATTTTCCCTCTTGCAGAATTGCTTTGCTTCTCAACTCTCCACAGCAAAGATGTCTGCCACAACAAAGATGTCTGCCACTGTTTGTAGTCATTTCCTTAGCAAACCTCAGGTCTTTGAAGAGGCAAAGTACATATTTGTCTTTTTATTGTATGTGTGAGTGCAATGTGTGGCAGGTGCCTTCGGAGCCTAGCAGGGGCATTGAATTCCTTGGCTTGGGAGCTACAGATGGCTGTGAGTCACATGTTTGTGCGTGCTGGAAACTGAGTGTGAGTCCTCTGCAAGAACATGAAGTACTTCTAACTATTAAAGCCATCTCTCCAGCTCTAAAGTGACAACCAGTGCGTTGGTCAGGAAGTAAAAATGAATTTCTTAGCCACTTAACATGAAAACTCTCTCTCTCTCTCTCTCTCTCTCTCTCTCTCTCTCTCTCTCTCTCTCTCTGTGTGTGTGTGTGTGTGTATGTGTATATATGTGTGTGTGTGTGTGTGTGTGTGTGTGTGTGTTCATGGGCAAGTGTGCAGGGTCTTGTACCAGAGCACCCATGTGGAAGTCGGAGGACAACTGGACAATTTTTGGTAATCAGTTCCCTCCTTCTATCATCAAGGAATCCACCTCAGGTCAGTATACGTAAGAACACATTCTGGATAGATTGATGTCAATGTGCTCTGCTCAGGTCAGCATTCTCTATGGCTGTCAGTAGCGTCTTCTTCATGTACAGCTTTACATATTTCCTAAGACCGTGGCCTTGCCATTTGTCTGACTGTTTACTGGCTAGTCAAGTTGTTAGTGTGCCTGACTGTGCTTCGCTGCCAAACCCACAGCCAACCATTAAAACTCTTCTTTTTCTCCACTGTACTAGCCTTTTATTCTTGTTTTGCATCGAGTCGAGAATTCACATCACATTGATGATGAACATTTCCTTTTCGGACCTGTTTTATTTGAACTCTATGTTAGGTAGCTTTTCATTGCCATGACAAAACACCAGAACAAGTCAACCTATAGGAGAAAAGGTAGCTTTGGCCCAGAGGTTCAAAAATCTTAAGCCTGTGATTGCTGGGCCCAGTGCTGTAGGCCTGAGGTAAGGCTAAAACTTCGTAGTGGAGGAGGGGCATGGTGGGACAAAACTGTTTACCTCTAGAAAGCTGAGACAGACAGACAGACAGACAGACAGACAGACAAAGCAAGGGCTCAAGGGAAAGTATGGTCCCCCGAGACATGCCTCCAGTGGCTTTCAAATAGGTTGTGATGGCTAATATTGTCAACTTGACAGGTTCTAGACCACAGAAGAGACATGCCTTTGGTCATGTGTGTGAGAGATTAAGTTAAGATTAAGTTAATTGAGAAGGTCCACCCTAAATGAGGGTAGTGTCACTATGGGCTGGATCCCATACTGCCCCAAAAGGAGGAAGCAGGTTGAATACCAGCATTCATCTCCCTCTGTTTCCTGACCATCAATTCCACGGGACCAGCTGCTTCATGTTTCTGGTGCCACACACCCCACCATGAGGAACTGTACCTTCCAACTGTGAGTCAAAATAGATACTTCGTGCCTTGTTTCTGTTAGGTATTTTCATCACAGCAGTGTAAATGGCAGCTGACACATAGGGCCTGTTGCTTAAACTTCCATTACTTCCCAATAGCCCATCAATGTACAAACCCATCAATGGATTAACTCAGTGAGAAGGCCAGTACTCACATGATCCCCACACTTTCTGAAGTTTACCTCTGAACATTGTTGCCCTGGGGATCCAACCTTCAACACAAAAGCCTTTGGGGGCAGCCTGCCACATCTAAACTTTAACAGATTCTTGTGCCCAGTGTTTTATTTCCTCTTCTAGAGCTCTCTTCCTCTCTTCCCTTCTCCATCTTGCCCTATACCCTAAGACACTGACCCTCAATAGTTCAGCCATTGGGGAAATAGTGGAAGGCAGAAATGTTGCTGCTCATCTGCCCTCTTATGGCTGCAGAAGGTGAGCTCTTAAGTTCACTTCATTCTCAGGCCCCCCTAAGCTCTATTATCACTCTCTTCTCTTCAGCCCAGAGTGGGAACGGCTTCCTGCTTCTTGTGGTCGGGAGTGGAGGGCAGGGCTTCTCTGTTAATGATTGGCTTCCCTTAACCCAGCCCCAATTTTTGTGATAGTCCTCAGTCCCCTCCTTGAAGGGCTCAGACCTTGTGTAACACAGACATTCCCAATCAAGACATCCTCATTCTGCTTTCTCCTAGTTTCCTTATGCTGTTTTTTTATTCTCCTGTTTGTCTCTCTTTCTTCACACTGGGGATCAAACTTAATGTCTTCTGCATGTAACTGCTCCACTACTGAGCTCCACCACAGCATGTCCTTTGGGTTTCTTGTTTGTAATTTTTTGTTTAAGTAGACATGCTATTATTCTCCTCTTGAAGCCTTTTCTTTCTTTCTGAATTATCTTTATTTTCCCTACTTTTTCTTCCTTAATTTTGAAGGTGATAGCCTATGGTCCTTGGCCAACCATTCCTCTTTACCCGTGCACATTAAAACATCCGGGCACTGGCTGGTAAGTGTTATTTTTAGGCCACCTACTGGCATTATGTTTTCATTAGTGCATATGACATATAAGAGTGGTTGGTTTCATTGTGACATCTTTATACGTGTATATAAAATACTTTGATCATATTCATCCCTAAGCCCTTTCCATCCCTCTCCTCCTGTCCATATTTTTCTTTCCATTTCCCATCAAATATTGCCATTACTGTATTAAAAAATTATTGATATCTTATAGAAATGCTTAATGAAATATTTAGGATTAAAAATATGACTGGGGTTTATGCCACAATAACACAGGAGACAGGGAACAGGAAAGATGATTGGCAGCAGTTCTCACGATAGAGTGGACAGTGAAAAGAGTGTGTGCCAGTGTGCTGTGGTACTCCTTATTTGTATCTCTACCTACAACCCCCTGTAGAATTGTCCCAGTTCTGACTGGGTTAGGACTCAGGCTTCCAAGCAGCACTGGGGTGCACTGTGGGTGGCCCCAGTGAGCTCCCAGGCTGGTGCCATGATAACTTTAAAATTTGTGGGAAATGAAACAACATCTGTCAGTCACAGATACCCATGGGCAGTTTCATTGTGACATCTTTATACATGTATATAAAATACTTTTATCATATCCATCCCTAAACCCTTTCCATCCCTCTCCTCCTGTCCATATTTTTCTTTCCATTTCCCATCAAAGTGGAAAACAGTGCAGGGTGCTAGGTCCACTTGCCCAAGAGATGTGTGTATGTGCATGGGGCAGTTGCTGGAGGCTGGCATCAGGGCAGGCTTGGAACCTAGCCAAGAGAAGCCACTTCTTGTCAGAGCTAGAGAGCAGAGTTTCTTGCAACGCATGTGTGCTAGACCTCTGTGGATCAGGGATGAGAGCCAGGGCTGTCCTTAGAGGGGTGTGACCCTCTGCAGCCACCCAGGAAGCCATACTTAGAAAGGCCAGAGCTCACTTAGAACTTGTCTGTCACTATCTTTTGTAAGTGTAGTACGTGTGTGATGTGTTTGCTCATACATACGTGTGGAAGCTAGAGGTTGTTGTTGTCTTTCTTAATTACCCTCTGCCTTCTATATTGAGACAAAGTCTCTCACTAGACCTGGAGTTCACCATTTAGGTTAGACTGCCTGGCCAGTGAGCCTCCAGAATCCACCTGTCCCCCCACCCCTCCGGCACTGGGGCTGCAGGTGTAAGCCTCTGGCTTGGCTTTTATGTGGGTGCTGGAGACCTGAGCTCAGGTCCTCATGTTTGAGTAGCCATCCCTCAGCCCCCATAGTCTTTATCTTCATGTTCTTGATACCTGAACAAAGGGACCTGCATTTTCATTGTTTGCTGGGCCCCCCACTGGTTATGCAGTGGGTCTCACGGGGTGGGGGTGGGGGGGTGTCTGTCTTGACTTGTCACCCTCACTGCTGTTATTTGAGGCAAGTTGTACCACCCACCCACCCATGGTCCCAAACCCCACATTCTGGTGTCTTTCAGGAAAGAATCCTTAGCCAGAGGAAGAAGGTATCAGGATCTAGGACTCTACAGGCTTGAGATTCAGTGTTGCTAGTAATATGCAATTGCTATGGAACAATCCTTCTGGACACTATGAATATATGTTACTCTCATTGATTAATAAAAAGCTGACATGCTGGTAGCTGGGCAGGAAGTTAGGTGGGAAAGCCAAACTGAGAATGGTGAGAAGAAAGAGGGTGGAGTCAGAAGAGATGCCAGTCAGCTGCCGAACAAGCAGGACATGTGGAAAATGAGGTAGCAGGCCATAAGCCACGTGGCAAAGCATAAATAGAAATATAGGTTAATTTGAGTGTAAGAGTTAGCTAGTAACAAGCCTGAGTTATTGTCCGAGCATGTATAAATAATACTAAGTTTCTGTGTGGTAATTTGGAAGTAGCTGCCAGGACAGGGAGCAGGCAGTCAGGACAGGAAAACATCTGTTTACATATAATAGTGATGGATCACTAGGCAGCCACCTGCCCTTCTTGGTCTCAGTTTCTTCACCTGTCAAGTGGATGTGCTAGTACTAGACCTACCTGCCTCAAGGAATTGCTATGCAATTCCTTCTTAGAACAGGAATCAGGGGCTCCCTGCTGCCTCTTGTGTTGAATCTGACCCCAGCACAATGCGTTTTGGTAACAGCGTCTTCTCACTGATGACTCCAAGCAGGAGCTAATGAAGATGACAGAAATAATGGGTGACTGTTGCGTCATCGTAACACTGAGTCTGAGTGGCAGCTTTGTTGCCTGGATGCGGTTGGTGCTCTGGGCTTCCACAGAGGCAGGGCAGCCTGCTCGCACTGGGCCCATGCCTGCCGGCGGGTGTGTGAACACCAAAATGTGTCTCACAAGAACACATGGGAAATCTTCTCTTATGGTCCCAGTTTAACTTCAAAATGTCTCCCCGGTGGAGGGTGACATGATTGTTGTCATAACAACCATCTCTTGGAAGGCTTTCCTCAGTACCAGAAGTGAATAAAAATTCTTACCCAAGTTGCAGTTTTCATTGCTTTTAAGATTTATCTCCTTAGGTGTTTGTATAGGGGTGTGTGTGTGTGTGTGTGTGTGTGTGTGTGTGTGTGTGTGTGGTGCAGGTGCCCTTGCACATGCATTGGAAGCCAGAGGAGAATGTTGGCTGGTTTCCTCTGTCACTTTTGCCTTTGTCTCTGTCTGTCACAGCTAGGCTGGCCAGCCTGTGAACTCCCAGGACCTGCTGGTCTCTGTTCCCTAATGCTGTCATTACAGGCACATAGAGCCAAGCCCGGCCTTTTTAGAGAGTGCTAGGATTTGAACTCAGGCCCCCAGGTAGGAAGCTCTCTTACCTACTGAGCTATTTCCTCAGTTTCCTTCCACCTTTTCCTTCCCCAGACAGGATCTCATGCCTCCCAGGCTGCCCTCAAAATCACAATGTGCTGAGAATGATGTTGAACGTTGACCCTGCGGTTTCCCTCTCTCGAACCCCGGAATAACAGGTGTGTACCACTGCACCTGGTTTATGAAGCGCTGAGAATCAAACCCCGGGCTTTAAGAATGCCAGGCACGCAGTCTACCAACTCTGGTACAACCTGAGCCCCTCCCAGCTCTCCTTGCTGAGGTAAGACACAGGCAAGAAGGATCTAAGGGTGTTGGTATTCACTCCTCAGATTGGCACAGCTTGACTTGGAAAGTCAACATGGAATTGTGCCATCTGAGTCACCCAGCAGGGATTACCTTCCGATTGTCCCGTGGCCCTGCTCCAGCGGTGGCCGGGGACTGCCTCTGTATCCGGTAAGTATGCAGCTGTTGCCAGGGACCTCGCCCAGAGCTGAGAAGGTGCAAGTGCCCCATCTGTTTACAGTCTACACTTTGCATCAGGATGATGGGCATTCAGGAAGAAGGGACCCTAACTTGGTCCAAATCATTGAGCTTGCCCAAACACGGCTTGGCAGAGTGGAAAGGGGAGACATTGTTGAGTCACACACATTTGATCCAAGCTGTAGAACCGTCACTCACTAGCAGCATAACCTTCCAAGTCACCCCTCTGAGTCCTGTCCCCCATACCTGTCAAGTTGTTGGCTATGCAGGGTTGATGTGACAATCAGAATGTGCCCATGGCTAGGTGGCAGCTCTGTGACACCGGAATACCTCATGGTCTGATGTCAAGATCTAAAGACCTGCTCTGCTTGCTCAGTTCCAGCCAGCCTGTGGGCGGAACGCAGACAGCAAGGAGGCCAGGCTGCTTTCCCGGGGGAGCATCCTGTCCACTGGTGGTCCTTCCCCACGGAGCCATGAACTAATAATGGGTTTCTATGGGAAGGAGCTCTATATTCTAACTGGAGTCACAGCAAGTCTCTTTTGTATGTCCGTGTGTTCACGTTTATGCCTATGTAGGTGTGTATATGTGTGAGTGTGCATATGTGTGAGTGAACATATGGGTGAGGGTGCATGTGTGTGAGTGTGCAGATATGTGAGTGTGTATGTGTGTGAGTGTGCAGATGTTTGAGTGTACAGATGTGTGAGTGTGCATGTGTGAGTGTGCATGTGTGTGAGTGTGCAGATGTGTGAGTGTGCAGATGTGTGAGTGTGAGAGTGTGCAGATGTGTGAGTGTGCTTATGTGTGAGTGTGCCTATGTGTGAGTGTGCTTATGTGTGAGTGTGCTTATGTGTGAGTGTGCAGATGTGTGAGTGCCGACGGAGACCAGAGGAATACCTCAGATGTCACATGTCAGTCTTGAGGTGTCATCCAGCCTTCCTCCACCCTTCCCTTCCCTTCTTTACATTTCTTCCCTTCTCAGCCCTCCCTTCCTCCCTCTTTCCTTCCATTCCTTTCTCTCTTCTGTCAGGGTCTCTTGCTGGCCTATAACTCACCAAGTAAGCTAGTCACGCTGGCCAGCAGGCTCCAGGGATCTGCCTGTCACTGCCTCCTCAGTGCGGGGATTACAAGTAGAAGACACACTGCTGCTGCTGCCGCTCCCCTCCTCGCCCATCTTCCCCCTCCTCCTCACTCCCCTCCCCCTCCTCCTCTTCCTCTTCTGCCTTCCTTCCTCCCCTTCCTCCCCCTTCTCCTCCTCCCCCTCAACTTTGTCCTCCCCTTCCTTCTCCCCCTCCTCCTGTACCTCTTCTCCTTCCCTTCCTCCCCACCTCCTCCTCCTCCTCCCCTTCCTTCCCCTCCTCCTCTCCCTCCTCCCCCCTTCCGCCTTCCTTCCTCCTCTGTCCCCTCCTCCTTCACCTGCTCCTCCTCTCATAATGTGGGTCGGGGGATTGAACTCAGATCCTGTAAGTACTATACTGACTAAGCTATGCCCTCAGCTGCACTGCACTCAAAAGTAAGCTTTACTGAATGTGAGAAACACATTGAAGACTTTACAGATACCCTCATCACCTCTTCATTCTGGTCCTTTATGAGGCTTTCTTACACGGCCCAGAGCCACCTGCCTGGGGACGTCACTGTCCACAATGGGCTGGAGCCTCCTAAATCAATTAGTAATTGACAAAAATAACCCACAGGCACGCACATAGGTGCCCATCTAATCTGGCCAACTCTTCAGTTGACATCCCCTCTTCTCAAGTGGCTTCATGTTTGTGTTGAGTGGACAGCGGACGCTAACTATGCGAAGTGTGTGGCCGTACTTTTAAACTGTCACTGGTTCAGTACGCTTGTACTTTCCCCTCTGATGATAATGACGGTTCCATTTCTTGGGTGCTCTCTGTAATGACGGGCCCTCTAATTTATCCTCAGGAGAGTCCTGTGAAGTAGGTATAATTATGCCGGTGTACATGTGCAGGGACAGGCTCAGGCTCCTTCGGCAGGCTGGGTGATTGACTCATCACTGAGGCTGAAACCTCTCTCTAGGCTGCTCTGCAGCTCCCGGAGCCTGTAACTGCCGCTCTCAGGAAGCCCTGGGTGGGAATTTAGACCTGGGTGTTATGCTGCTCTACCAGCTTACACCATCTTGACAGCGAGTGCTTGGCAGTTCTGTGCTGAGCCATTTCCCTGTTCCTTTTCATGTTTTTTTAAAATCTACATTCTCAAGCTGTACAGGAAGATCAGTCAGTGAACTTGGGTTTCAATTTATAGTTTGCACCTCAGAATGAGACCTGCCCTGCCCACGGAACACCTCTAAAGGGTGGCTCCGTCCACCACACCCAGCTCAGGGTGGAGCAGGGCTGAATATCAAAACATCTAAGTTCTGGTTTACAGTTTATTCTTCAGGCTTCTTTGATTTTTCTCTTGCATCCTTTGAAGTTCAAAGTCCAGAGGTTTCTGAAGCCAATAAATGACAAGCAAGCTCAGAACTGAAAGAGCCCTTACAAGGCTGTCCATTCATTTATTCAGCTAACAGTGGTGTGTGTGTGGCTTGGTGGTGCTGTCCCAGTCTACAGAGATGTTCATGCCTGACCCTCGACCAAATCTGTGATGGGAAGAGGATGCAGTGTGGAAATCAAAGGGAATTATGATGAAAGCAAAGTTAAGAGAGCATCTCAAAATGCAGGCGGAGGTCACTGGGACAGGACGTACCTGTATCTCCAGCTGTGGCCTGGAATGTGAATTTCAGTCACCTCTACCCTCTGGCCACAGGCATTGGACCAACCAGAACACTGAACAGGTTCATTGCATTCAGGGACTGTGATGCTTATCAACAAACCAGTCCCTGGGGATAGAGAGAGGGCTCAACACTTAAGAGCACCTGCTATTCTTGCTAAGGTTTCTGTCACCAACGTGGTGGTTCACAGCTGTCTGGAACCCCAGCTTCAGGGGATACAAAGCCCTTTCTGTTGTCAAAGGGTACCAGGGATATGTGTATATAACCACACATATACATACAGGCAAAATATCCATATGCAGCAGGGGGTGGTAGTGGGGGGGTGCACACCTTTAATCCCAGCACTCCAGAGGCAGAGGCAGGTGGATCTCTGAGTTTGAGGCCACCCTGGGCAGGCTACACAGAGAAACCCTGTCTCAAAAAAACAAAAGCAGACAAACAAACAAACAAATAAATTAAATTTAAAAATATCCATATGTACCCACACAAAATAATTTTTTTTTTTTTTTGAGACAGGATTTCTCTGTCTGATAGCCCTAGCTGTCCGGGAACTTGATTTGTAGATCAGACTGGCCTTGAACTCATGAAGATTTGCCTGCCTCTGCCTCCCAAGTTCTGGGATTAAAGGTGTGTGCCACCATGCCCAGCCCATAAATTTTAACTTTACAAAGAAAGTTTGCTCCATAGATATTTCTTTTCCATGCACATTCTTTCCTTTAACTTCTACCAACTTTCTTTCCCATGTGAGGGTCATTGTCCCCACTTTCCTAAGAACACGGATTCAGAGCTCTCATAATCTGTTCCTAATACACTGAAGAAAATCCTCTTCACTTCTGAGCTGGTACTGACTGATGTAAACAGGCAACTCTAACATCGGCAGATCAGAGCTGAGGACCCAGCCTACCTGGGGAGACATCAATGGTGCCCCAGAAGAGGGGAGAGCCTAGGCTCAACCTTAAAGGATGAATCAGTGTCCAGGGGGTGACGGTTGAGCAACTGCAGAGGAAGTACCCAGAGGAACAGTGCCCTCAGGACCCAGAGAGGGCATGGTGTGCTGCCATGCAGCAGCAGTTAGAACGTACCATCTCATGCTTCTGGAAACAGAGGAAAGGTGACCAGGAGAAAACGGGAGATGGCAGTTGTTTCTTTTTACTCTTTTGGGGAGCCTACCACCCAACTCCCAAATAAACCACACATGGAGGTGTATTCTTAACTATAAATGTCCAGCCTTAGCTTGGCTTGTTTCTTGCCAGCTTTCCTTAACTTACATTATCCCATCTACCTTTTGCCTCTGGGCTTTTCCCATTCTCTTGCTTCTGTAAATCTTACTCTTACTCTGTGGCTTGCTGTGTAGCTGAGTGGCTGGCCCCTGATGTTGTCCTCCTTCTCTGGCTACATCTCTCTTTCCTCCCAGATTTCTCCTTCTATATATTCTCTCTGCCTGCCAACCCCATCTATCCTTTCTCCTACCTCGCTATTGGCCATTTAGCTCTTTATTAGACCATCAGATATTTTAGACAGGCAAAGTATCACAGTTTCACAGAGTTAAACAAATACAATATAAACAAAAGTAATACACCTTAAAATAATATTCTACAATATTTCTCCTTTTGTCTAAATAAAAATAAAGGTTTTAACTTTAACATAGCAAAACTACATACAACAAAAACAATTATCAAGTAGGAATTACATTTATAATACTCTGTCCGTTTGTAGTCAGTATATTCAAAGAAAATAATGCATTATCTATCCTATCTTTGTGAATCCAAAGTTTTATGCCTAACTTACTTTCTATCATAACTAAGAAAAAATGCAACTAGTCTTTAACTCCATCAAAGACCCAGAAGGATGTAATACTACCTAACAGCAGAGATATTTAGCTGCCTGGACAGTCACCCAAAGTTCCTCTGCAATGTTGGGGTATCCATCTTCAGCCTACAGACCCAGAGTATTTGGAAAACTCTTCAGTGAAGCAGGAATTTTTAAGGACTGTCCTGCCTTGTATTGGCCAAGTTCAGCAGTCACTTTCCTCTGTGTCCTGCAGAATGTCTGGCAGAATCTTCTGTGAAGCAGGAATTTTGAAGGGCTGTCCTGACTTGTTTTGGCAAAGTTCAACTGTCTCTTCCTGTGTGTCCTGCATGTCCAGTCTGCACAGGACATTGTCAGCGGTCAAAGGCAAGAGCAGTTCCTTGGCCCAGTGGCTAAGCTTGCCACAGTGAAAGCAAACTCCATAAGGAGTTTCTTTAATGCCCATCATCTTCTCTGAAGTAAATTCGTGCTGCCAGGAGCAGATGTGTGTCATTGTCATGAAAAACTTTAAATTAACAAACTATTTTAAATGCCATATTCTATAGGTCTTTGAAGTATTGGAAGACCATCTATTTATTTAACCTAGAAAACATACCTAGCATATCTATATATTTAATTCTTATAAATGACTAACTACTGACATATGTTTCTTGATTGTCCCATAAAGTTCATAATTATAACTTTAAAAAGCTAGAACTTTACCCTACATTTCCAAATGAACTGCATAGGCACAATACCACAAATAAAAATAGAAACATATATATAATATGTTGTAAAAAAAAACCTTAAATTTTTATCAATATACAAAAATCCTTTAAACAAGAGTAAAAACATATATACAGTGTTAACAAAAATAACTTTAAATTTGTATCAATAGACTATATTCCCTTAAATAATAACAAACATTCATAACCCACCAAATAACCAAAGACCACCCACACTCCCCAATTCTTATGAATGTGGGTGTAGTTTTCTCCATAACGCTTCCTGCTGTCTGTGGATGAAGTATCTTTAGGGTCCCTGAGAAAATTTGAGATAATGACCAAGTCCTGGGAAGACCAGCAGTAACCTTGGCTGATATCTCCTGTCAAGTTTCAGAAGGCTTCTCCTGATCAAACCTGATCCATATTAACCCTGAAGGAATCCACAGCCTCTCATCTCCTGTGGGAACAAAACTCCAAAGCATTTTTCATTTCCATTTGACAAATATTTTTGTGCTGTGACTTGTGGATCACACACACATGCAATGATTTTTTAAAAAATTGAAATATATAGATAAAAAGGAATCTGATGTTGGAAGGGATATGCCCTCTACAGATACAAACTTTGGAATCCTTGCATGCACATTGAATCAACAACCAGGTTCATCACCCAAGGAGAATGTGAAGAGAAGGTGGACCACAGGCCTTTGGAAGGTGAGGGACAAGAATCTGGAAGAGCATATGCAAGGGGCAGGAGAGGTCAAGAGGCTGTAGAAGCCAGGAATTGAGAGTTATGAAGAATAGCTGTACAGAAAATGGCCAGACAGGGCTGAAGAGATTCTCTTGGGTTTGGGGAAGGGAAAAAGACCCTGGAGAGTTCACACTCCTCCAGGAAGCTGGCAACCAGTGGGCGGGTCAAAGTCAGACTGCCACTCACTGAAGGATGAATGTCAAGAAAGGATTGAAAGGAAAGGGAAGGGGATGGGCAGCTCCAGAGGGAGGGCAGAAGGAGGCGTCCTTTATAAGGTTCATCAAGTTTGCCTGTGAAAGTCTTCAGGAGAGAGGGCAAGATAGAAGTAGAAGCAAGACTGGCCAGACCGAACCCCGAGGATGTGATTGGTGGCCGTGAGCTGAGCTGAGGCAGGATGACCCAGGTGCACCACACTGTAGGGTTCTGGACAGGTCTACAGGATGCTGGTGAGTGTGAGGGAGGGAGAGGGTACAGACCAGGGTGTTTGAGTTAGAGGTGGCTCCAGGTGTAGATAGATGGTACTAATTGCAAAGACAGCAGGCTGCCATGCTGAGACCTGAAACCTGGTCCCAAGGCATCAGTCCCCAGAGCTGTGAGATTCCTCCTGCAGGCTATTCTGGCTGCTGATGCAGAGATGGAAGGCTGGAGGGGTAGTCTGTGAAAACCTCTGCCCTCAAACTCATGATCAAGAGATAACCAAGGGACAAAAATAAAAATAGATAGTATTATCATGTCGTCCTTAATCCCTTGATAGGCAATGTTCTACATCTTTTGTCTTCCTTTTTTACCAGAGGTATCTTACACAACCCATGTTGGACTTTCTCTATTTATTGAGGATGGCCTTGATCTCCTGAACTTCCAGTCTCCTACACTGTAGTGATGCTCCTACACTCCTGGGCAGAGTGGTTTGAGGAGGATGGTTCAGGCTGCTGAGCAACTTGAGAGACATGCGAGCAGGTCTGGACGCGAGCAGGTCTGGATGTGAGCAGGTCTGGATGTGAGCAGGTCTGGGATTAGGCGTTCAGCAAGGCCAGTCAGACCCCAAAGAATGTGACTCCCTGGGAATGTGACTCGGATTGAGACTAGGCCACCATCTCTGTAGGTTTGAGTGGGCCCTGGAGGTCACCAGGGTCAATACTGGTAGCCAAGAGGACAGAATACCACCTAGTGGTTATAAGCCAAGGCCTTAATTTCATACTGGGAGAATGTTCTAGAATCTCACATGCATCGAAGACCTGGTAAGATCCACCCCAGCCTTAGAATGCTGTCACTGTATGCCAGGCAATGGTGATGCACATCTTTAATCCCAGCACTGGGGAGGCAGAGGCAGGTGAATCTCTGTGAGTTCAAGTTCTGCCTAGTCTACAGAGGGAATTCCAGGACAACCATGGTCACACAGAGAAATCCGATCTTGAAAAACCAAAAGGAAACAAAAAGAATACGTTCACTGCAGTGAAAGTTAGGTCAGCTCAGAGGTGCCAGTTAGGGATGAGTGATTTCTGCAATAAAGTGTGCTGAATTGCAACCCAGCCTACTGTGCACACACACCCTGCCTCAGGTTCTGTAGTGTGGGAGGGCAGGGCAGGGGCTGGGCTCTCACCCTCTGCTTGTGATTAAAGTGGTTCTGAGCACTGAGGAACAAGGAGACTCCCCACATCCAGGATCCTCCCAGCTCACCTCTGCCCCAGTGAGGCTGGTTCTGTATTCTCCAGACAGGCCAGACTCACACCCATCTGCTTCTTACTAAACTTCTGATGGGCCTCAGGTACACAACACTGACCAGATCACAACCTTGGACTTTTGATTTATTTTTATTATCTTGTGACTACAAGCATGGCCCTATCAAAAAAATACCTGCCTTCTTTTAATGAGTGTAGGAACATCACACCTTGGCCTTTGTGACTAATGTCAAGTATAAAAAGAATGTGGGAGCTAGAGAGCCGTGGCTTAGAATCTGCTGCATAAGCACAAGGAGCTTTGTTTGGACCCCCCCACCCCACCCATGTAAAAATCTGGACACAGTGGCACATGTCTATAACCCTTTTGTGGGGGTATGAGGTGGGTAGATAGGTGGATACCCAGAAGTCACTGGCCACATAGATTAGTCAGTTGTCAAGCTCAGACTCGGGGAGAGACTCTGTCACCAAACATAAGGTAGAGAATGATGGTGTAGAATATTATTTTAAGCTGTGTTACCTTTATTTATGTTGCATTTGTTTAACTCTGTGAAGCTCTGCTACTGTGCCTGCCTGTCTAAAACACTTGATGGTTCAATAAAGAGCTGAATGGCCAAAAGTAAGGCAGGAGAAAGGGTAGGCGGGGCCAGCAGGCAGAGAGTATAAATAGAAGGAGAAATCTGGGGGGAAAGAAGAAGGAACATATGAAGGAGGAGAACTCCAGGGGCCAGCCACCCAGCTACACAGCAAGCCATGGAGTAAGAGTAAGATTTGCAGAAGTAAGAGAATGGGAAAAGCCCAGAGGCAAAAGGTAGATGGGATAATTTCAGATAAGAAAAGCTGGTTGAAATAAGCCAAGCTAAGGCTGGGCATTCATAATTAAGAAAAAACCTCCGTGTGTGATTTATCTGGGAGCCGGGTGTCTGGGCCCCCCAAAAGAGCAGAAACAAACAACAACAAATGGTAGAAGAAGACACCCATCGCTGACCTTGGTCCTCTACACTTACAGGCACATGTACCCCTGCACACACACACACACACACACACACACACACACACACACACACACACGTGTACTATACATACACAGAGACAGACACATACACAGAAGTAGTGCGGCAAGGCCCGGCAAGGTGGTGTGTTCACACGGTGCACACCCTGCTACAAATGGGACGGCAGCAGGGGAATTGTGAGTTTGAGGCCAGCAAGGCCAGCATAGGGGACTCAGCCTGGGGCTTCCTAAAAAGTCAGATCATGTAACGGCATGAACACCCGAGGAACCAACACCCAACCTGAAATCTGGGGCCTTCCCCCTGGCTTCTGCGTCGCTGAGTGGTCTGCCCTCCACCGTTCTCTCTCAGCTCCACAGTGGCCACCATCCTGAAAACTGTATGCATCCATGTCCTTTTATTTTCTTTTATCTGACCTCCCATTTCTCAGTCCTAACATGAATGTTAGATTTTAATTACTCCTCTGATTTTAAGAGGGTGTCATGCCGCATGGAATCTTCTAGATGATGACCCTATACCTGTATTTTTAGGGGTCATCGAGTAGTATTTTGGATGTTGGGTGATCTTCCATGGCATGTACTGCGGCATAGTTTGCCCACTGGGCTTCTGGCAATTGAACATCCCTGACAGAAACACTTCTGTGTGTGCATATTTCTTGGGTCTATAACAAGTGTGAATGCTAAGTCAGAGGGCGTGCAGAGAGTTATTAGAGCGTTTTCCAAATTCACACCGGGACCACCAGCAGGCACACAGAGATTGTGAGTATTCATCTTCTCTGGCACTTGGCATTATCAGATTTCTAAGAGTGTTGCTTAGAGGGGTAGCCTCAAGGGCAGCTCAGCATGTTCTGTTTTCTGCTCAGCTGCCCTTCAAGGTCCAGAGTTATGGACACCTGACTGAGAAGCCCCCCTGGACTAGCGCATGTCCTCGTCACTGGGCCACCTGAGTGTTTGATGTCTTCAGCCACCTTCCCTTGACTGCAACATCAGGTACATATGATATCTTTCTAACTCTCCCAGGAGCTCTAAGTACATGGCATTGCACATCTCTGATTCTTCAGTTAATTAATGCTGCTTGAACAAGACAGAGTTCGTGTTCACAAAGATCAGAGGTATCACACATCATCTGTGAGGGAGGTAGCTGGGTCCCTGAGTCCTCAGGAGACCGGATAGAAGTGAGACCACTGGCTTGTGGTTGCATCAAAGCATAGTAGGGAGGCTAACTACCCACCCTCTGAAGGCCTTTCAGCAGTGGTCGCTTGGAGTGAGACTTCTCCCAGCAGGCTTGCTTGGGGCCTCTGGGGTTTGAGCTGTGTCAAGGGTCAGGGACTGAGGATTTCCCTGGAGGCACAAGGTTGGCCTTCAGCCAGGAGGGGATCAAACCACCAGTTCACTGGTGGGCAGGCTCTGGAGGAACAGTCTGAGTACTTCAGAGGTGGAGAGAAACTTCAGGCTCTCATCAGGGAGATGAGAGCCTAGAAGATCTTCCAGAATGTTCCAGTATATGAACTCAGGTACTACCGGCACATGACTCCAACCATGTGGCACGATACCTCAGGTACCATGTGCCAAGACAGACAGGTGAGGCAGAAGGGGATGGCCGAGTGAGCTGCTTGGGGACTTGGGCAAGAGTGTTGGGAACTCTAGCCTATTAAAATCCGGATGAGGCCTTTGTCTCTTAGAAGAAAGATGGCATCCAAGTGGAGGCAAAGATTAGGCCAAGGAGCCAGACCTCCTCCTACACACCTGCACTCATTGGAGATACTTGGGGGCCTGTGGAGCTCATTCCCTGTGCTATGGAGCCAGACCTGGTAGAAAGGACTGTAATCCCACCAAGGGGCTAGATTTGAGGCTGGAGCGTAAGTAATGTCTGGCTGGGTTCCAGAGTGAGTTCAAGGTGAGCCTGGGTAACTTGATGACAGTCTTTTTTTTTTTTTTTTTTAAGATTTATTTATTATGTATACAGTGTTCTGCCTGCATGTATCCCTGCAGGCCAGAAGAGGGCACCAGATCTCATTACAGATGGTTGTGAGCCAATATGTGGTTGCTGGGAATTGAACTCAGGACCTCTGGAAGAGCACCCAGTGCTCTTAACCGCTGAGCCATCTCTCCAGGCCCCTGGTGACAGTCTTAAAATAAAAAGCAAAAAGGGACAGGGGTGAGGATGTTGCTCAGTGGTAGAGTGCTTACCTGTTATGTACAAAGCCCTGGGTCCTTCAGAATCTCAATAAACAATAAATACCTGTACATGGGAAACAGGTGGGAGAGGAAGGGGCCGGTCCAGATGCTGTCCTTCTGAGCCCGTGGTGTCCCACGTTAACTGGGTTCTTCCCTGGCCTTTGTTCCCAGGGAGGTTCGAGTGGAACCTCCTGTCCCAGCGTTCTTCTGTTGAGATACACAACACTCCCTTTCATCTCTTCAGTTTAGTGTAAGCACGTGCCAACCCTGCATCCTGATTAATCTTGCTAATATTTCAAGTCACAAGTTTCCTCGAGGGTCCCCAGCCTCGGCTGCATCTGAGTGGGACCCAGTTGCTTCTGACGGGATTCCCTGTCACTGACCGTCCACCCCAGAGTGAGGACCAGCATCCAGCGAGTCAGTGTGAAGGCATTTGAACAATTCCGGCTGTAGAGCGAGGGGATTGAGGGCATGGGAGAGCCACATTGCAGGGGCCTGATATACTTTTCTTTATTTATTTATTTTATTTCTCTGTTTGTTTGTTTTGGTTTTTTGAGGCAGGGTTTCTCTGTGTAGCTTCAGAGCCTGTCCTGGATCTCACTCTGTAGACCAGGCTGGCCTCGAACTCACAGAGATCCACCTAGCTGTGCCTCCCGAGTGCTGGGATTAAAGGTGTGCACCACCACCGCCCCGGCTCTGATAATACTTTTCTTAACACAGCTTCACCAACCTATTCTAGGCGCTCCTTCACCCTGTCTACTGCGCATGTGGGCTCCACGTGAGAGATGCTGGAGGGGCAGAAGCCTGACTTGGCTCTTGCCCTCTGGAGGTGCAGACGCTGGGGAGAAGAGTCTACCCAGTGGCTATGACACAGCTCCTGTGTGTGTGTGTGTGGGGGGGCTGGGTTCAGTTGCCTTCATGTTTCCTGATCCCTGCCTCAAGAGGGTGGTACCCAACTCTGTGACGAGCAAGGTCAAACTGACTAAGTGGTCTACATTTCCTGCTCCTTGGTGTCCTGGTCTGTCAGGGATGACACAAGAGCCACCTGTCACCAGGCCTGCTGTATGTCAACTGTTTCACAGTCCACCACAGT
Source organism: Peromyscus leucopus (assembly GCF_004664715.2). NCBI lineage: Eukaryota > Metazoa > Chordata > Mammalia > Rodentia > Cricetidae > Peromyscus > Peromyscus leucopus. The sequence continues at coordinate 56,470,341 of NC_051081.1, read as the reverse complement.
GAACTCTTGCAGCCCAGCCAGAGGCCACCGCCACCCCCACGGAATCGAAGTGAAAGCTCGCTGGGCTTGCTCCGTTTGCTCGGTTTGTGGATCCTGTAAGAGGCAGAGCATGCCACCATGTCATTAATGCTTGGCTTCTGAGTCCCAGTTTCTCCATCCCCGGATTCTGCCTCCAGGGCCCCAATGGAGATGTAATGACATCTTTTTTTTTTTTAATGTCAAATGCCTGGAACCAAGCCTGCATCCATGTGGGTTCCTGACATCTAGTGTGGCGCCACAGGGACCCTCACATCTCCCTGCTACCTCCCAGATGAAACATAGGCACCCATTTCCCCCTTGTATTAATTAATACACGTGCCAGTGTGCTTAAGGAAAGTAGGTCGGCCTGAGTCTTGCATCTCTAGGGACCCAGGCATGTCTGGCAAACAGACTCCCAGATGCAAGGCCAGGCTCTGTCAGCCAAACAAAGGAGAGGAAATGATCCAGGAAACTCTAACAAAGAAAGCAATTACTTGGTCTGACGTGCATGGGTGGCTCCTGCCAAGACTGGGCCTCTCTGTGTCTATCACCTGAGAGATGGTCTGTGCAGAGAGAGAGAAAGAGGTTTGGCTAATGGCTTCCACCAGCCTTAACAACAGGCGTCGAGGCTGAGTTCCGCTGAGCAGCACAGATCCTCAGGTGTTCAGCTCTGTGCAACTCCTTCCCAAGTCAAAACTCTAGTAGTCATGCTGGCAGTCAGGGCTCCCCTTCCCTTTCCTCTTCTGGAAGTTTCTCTCCCCTCTGATACTTGCCTGGGCCTGGGGGTGGGCCATCAGCTAATCCCACTTGGGATCCTACTGCCAGGGCTATCATTTAGTGGTAACTGGGCCTCTTACAGTTCCTCAGCCTCCTACTCATTCCCTCTGGTTTTCACTCACAGTGGCCCTGTGAGCCAGGCATTAATGTCGCCAGTTTAGATAGGGAGAAGGGAGGGGCAGGGAGGGAGAGGGAGGATAGAATGGGTTCATTCCAGGCTGGCAAAAGAACAGCCAGCAGCCAGCCAACACAGGAGACCCCAACTTCAGCTTCCTCTCTCTCTGTGTGCAGTCACACTCGTGTGTACAATGGTAGGTACTGTGTGCATGCCACAGTGTCATGCTTGTGCTTGGGTATCAGTCCTCCATTTCTGTCTTGTTTGGGAAAGGGTCTTTCTTTTGCTGTCTGTGGCTATGTACACCACGCTAGCTGTTGGTTGTAAATGCGGTGCTTGTTACCCTGTGAGAAATGTCACAAGGCACGACAAGAGGATGGGGGGGGGGAATGACAGAAGAGAGTGACCAGGCCTGTGAAAACATGTGCAAGGAGAAAGAGAGGGGGAGGAGGAGAGAGCAGCAGAGAGGGGAGGAGTCTGTGACCGGCTTTTTAAGGATATCCCTGCAAATGTGCGTGTGGGCTCACGGAGCTACGCCATGCATGTGCAGATTGCATGATCACGCAGTGCACTGATGACATAAGATGTGAGACCCCTTGCTTAGCTGCTGAACTGCACATGTGTGGTCATGTAGCTGGGGGAGTAGCAGAATCCTAACGCAAGCTGCCCATGAGCTTCCATGGTATTCTCTCAGGTCTGTTTCCCATTTGGGCATAGGAACTCTGGAATTACAGACTTGTATTGCCAGTCCAGATTTATATAGGTTCTGGGGATTCGAACTCACATCCTCAGGCTTGCATGTCAAGCACTTACCCATCATCAGCCCATCTCTTCAGCCCCTCAGGACTCTGCTCTCTGACTGTTGATCTGATTGTGTCTTCCCACAACACCCTGAGCTCTTCAGAAAAGCAAGTGAGTGCCAAGGAGTGAACTTATACTTTTAGTGACAGAATTCCAAGCCCCAGTGAGAAGTAGTAGGAAGTTGGCTTGGCCATGGGTGGCCTTCCTGGAGCATGCCAAATTATTCCTCCCAGGCAGAGCTCTCGTGGGTAGAGCTGGGGGGACAGGTCCAGTGTCACAATCTTCTTAAGCAAGACAGCTTCTCCCTGCAGGGGTTTGGAATCCTGGCAACCAGCAAAGATTGGCAGAGGAGAAAACTGCCCAAGCCGGATGCTGTGATAGCTGCTCACTGGACAGCCTCCAGGGCAGAGATGACAGGGAGATAGTTACAGCTGGCCCTGCTAACGCTGGTTAGTTCTCTCTACCCTGCAAGGAGACAGAAACCATTTTCCAGGTACATTGACAAGGTGATAGCCTCCTTGATTATTCCACAGTCAACCTGTCTCCTGCATCCTACAGGGTCACTCATCAGGAGGGGATCGAAGCACCCAGTGAGCATCTTGTATTGGAGCAGAGCCCCTCTGCCTGATAGACTGGTCCAAGTGTCCCATAGCTAGGGGAGACTGTGTGCTGGCACATCTCTCTGTTAAGAGTCACGGGGCGAATGCATAGGGGCAACCAACCTGCCTCTTGCCTTCTCATTTTCATTTATTTTTTTCATGTCATAGGGAGAGAAAAAAGCCCAAACAAAACGATTCCCAAGATTGACAACCAGATCTCCATTCCCAGAAATGACTATGGCAGTTCCTCGGGGCTTCCCAACATCTGGTGTAGTGTGGACCTGGGGCCTCCAGCTTGGCTTTCTGGAGCCCTGTCCCTTCCTGGGGCCCACAAGAAACTAAGCCTTCTCCAATCTCCAAGCAGTACACAGTCAGGGGTCAGAAACATCTGCTTGCCTCCTGAGGGATTATTTGGTCCTATCCCAGAGCCTCCTGCATTTGCACCAAACACTGGGGCTGGTGGCGGGCTTCACACCTCCACAGTGACAGTCTACCCCTTGGAGGCTGTCCAGGTGAGCACCCTGCCCAGCCAGCGGCTTTTGTCAGCCTGGGTAGTGCCTGTCTTCCTGCCTGGCAAGTGTTAGTACTTAGCGCACGTTCGTCCTCCATGGGAGCACATCTTTACTCTATTTTCACGGAATCCCACTTCGTGGTCTAAGGGGGCAGCACCGTGTGCTTCCTGTAAGCATCCCAAATGAGCGTGGCATCCTCAGGACTGTCAGGACAGCGAGCATGGTAATGGTGTCTTTCTGCAGCACACTCAGTGAAGGATTTGTGGATTTGTTTTTATATTTTAGAGACAAGGTGGGGGGGATCTCATCTGTCCCAAGCTGGTGGTGAACTTGTTTTTAAAAGGAATGAACTTGAACTTCTGATTCTCCTGCCTCCACTGCTGGAGTGCTGAGATGACAGGTGTGTGCCACCAGTCAGTGCTGGGAGAATCCAATCTAGGGCTTTTTGCCTGCTGGGGAAGCACTCTGCCCACCGAGTTACACCCCAGCCGGGGTCTCTGTGTCTTTGTAACCCCTATTCAGCTGTGCCACAGGCTTATCTGCACTGGTGGGGCATGTCCCCCACGTGAGTCAAGTGACTTAGTTACCCCGCAGGGCAGTGGTTCTCAACCTTCCTCACGCTGGGATCCTTTGATGCAGTTCCTCATGTTGTGGTGACCCCCACAACCACAACGTTACTCTGTTGCAACTTCATAACTGTGATTTTGCTACTGTTACGAATTGTAATGTAAACATCTGCTATGCACCCTCCCCCCCCAGGGGTCTGAACCACAGGTCGAGAACCACTGCTATTTAGGAGGGTGTTCTAGTTAGGCCATATCAACTTGACACAAACATGAGCAGAGGCTCCCCTCCACCAGCCTGGCCCGTTGGCAAGTGTGAAGGGGCATTTCCTTGATTGATAATTGATCTGAGAGGGCCCAGCCCACTGTGGGCAGTGCCCCCCCCTCCCCGGGAAAACGGTCCTGGCTTGTATCAGAAAGCAAGCTGGGCGAGCCAGTAAGCGGGACTTCTCTGTGTTCTCTGCTCCAGGTCCTGCCTCTGTCTCAGTGTTCCGCTTTGGTCGCATTGTTTATCGTAGCACCAGGAAGCAAACTAAGACGGAAGAAGGGGGGCTCTCTTACTATTCTCTCTTAGGTGCCAGAAAACGAAGTTTTGAGGAGGCTGCACAAACGACCCAGCAACCCACAGCTGTCATCACAGGTCTAGATTTACCCTCAGGGTGCCTCGCCGTCAGCCATATTGTATGATCTTCCTAGCTCTTCTTTGACAAGTCCTGTTCATCCATTGAGGTCTCTGGTGCTTACGTAGTTCCTGTTGGAGAAAAAGAGGAGGGACCCCTGAGCCCAGGGAAGTTGGGGGGCCCGGGGCATGTGGAGGAGGTCTGAGAGCCCCTCAAATCCTCCTGTGCCCGCCTCTCCGGTCTTCTCTGCAGAGATCTAGCGGGCATACGTCTAGAGCAGCAGTGGCATGCATCTACCTGGGCCTTGTCTCGACAGTGATGCCTGCCAGCTCAGGGGACATGGTTGTATCTCCACTCGGCACCTCGGCTCTCTTAATTTTAATTATTTTTAACCCTATGTCCGTGTGGGGATATGTTCATGCAGGTTTCTGAGGAGGCCAGAGCTATCAGATCCTCTGGAGCTGGAGTTATATAAGCAGCTATAAGCCACTCAGTGTGGGTTCCGGGAACTGAACTCCTCTGCAGCAGCAGTACATCCTCTGAACCGTTGGGGCATTTCGTCATTTCTCCAGCCCCAGCCTTGTGTGTGTGTATATGCGTGTGTGCATGCGCATGCATGCGCGTGCTTGTGCGTGCGTGCGTGCGTGCGTGCGTGCGTGCGTGCGTGTGTGTGTGTGTGTGTGTGTGTGTGTGTAGCCTTGGTTATACTGGAACTCAGTCTGTAGGCCAGGCTGACCTTGAACTCACAGAGATCTGCCTGCCTCTGCCTCCTGGGAGCTGGGATTAAAGATGTGCGCCACCACCACCTGGCCCCAGCTTGGTTTATTTTTAGACTGATTTCATTTTTGGATAGCCCAGGTTAGCTCAGAACTCTGTCTTCCTGCCTCAGCCTCTCAGTGCTGAGATTACAGGTGTGTGTCCCCCGACCAGCTAGAGGATGCTATTTTAAACTGTGATGTCATGCTCGCTCCTCCCACTGTCTCCCCCTCCATCAGTATCTCTTTCTAGATATTGGTCCTATTAAGTAGCTGCAGGGGGCCATGCTCATTAACTCCACAAAGGGAAAAAAGAGCATAGAAGTAGAACTTTTTGGCTTTTTTAGAAGTCAAAAACAAAAATATTAAGGAAATGAAAACCTAATTGATCTTTGAAGCATTGTTATGTGGAATTGAGTGGGACTTTTGAGGCCTTTCTTCCGGAAAACAAGGACATGGTTGTCAGGCCTATATTAGGCCTAAACCTTGGTGCCATGTAGTTGTACTTAAATCATTTCAATGGAAAGTGTCTTAGTGATTGGAACTTCTAGTGCAGTTTGGAGTTCTTCCATTTGAAAAATGTGATATTTACATGGGATTGTTTGAATCTTGTTTTCTAGTCCCTCCCCATCACTACCCTCATAGTCTGAAGGTAGATTTTTCTCTTGATAAAGGAACAAAAAAAGTGAATATCTTGTTTGTAAATTGGTATCTAGTAACTAGTGGTAAACTTGAAATGGTAGAATTCTTTAAAGCCTAATTCTAGGTAGCCTTAGGAAAATGTATCTTAATTATTTTTGAACCTGTATTCACCTTGTTTTTTTTTTTTTCAAATATCTTAAGTTATATTTTCTTTTTCAAAAAAAAAAAAAAGAAACCCAGCTGTGGCCAGAAGACAGTAGGAGAAAAAAAGGGTGGCACTGAACTCAGAAGAAAGGCTTTTAATGTGGAAGGAGTAACGATGAGGGCAAATGTAATATGACTCAAAAGTATCTCTTGAACATACAAGTGGCAGTTGAGTAGAAATCTGTCATGTTGGATAATAGGGGCTGTGAGGGTTCATTTTCATTGTCAAGTTAACCAAGTTTGGAATCACCTATGAGATACAGTTTGGGGCATATCTGTAAGGTCATTTCCAGAGAAGTTGAACTGAGACCAGCTCTGAAATTGAGTGGCACCATCCTATGGCCTAAGGTCCAAGGATAAATAAAAAGGAAAAAAGGAGAAAGCAGCTGGGTGTTAACATTCATCTATCTTTGCTTCTTGACTGTGGGAGCAATAAGACCAACTTTGTTAAATTCCTGCCATATTGGGTTGATTATATGCCCTCAGACCAATGATTCTCTGTTGGGAGCCCTGCGGTCTAGTTTTGGACCAGTATATGAGTGCTTGTCCAACAGGTCCAGATGAGGTAAAAGCTCACAGGGACAGTCTTACTTGGCAAGGACCAGTGAACTTCAGGATACTGCAGGATACTGCTGGGACCACGCGGCCTGCATTCTCTCTTTTCTCTCGTGATATTGATGATTCTCTTGGTGGATTTAGTGTCATTTTGTCAATCTTGCATGGAACAGATGTGATCATTCCTGGAAACCCAATTTTTCTCCAATATTTTCCCCTAAAATTCTTTGGGAGCTGATGCTTCTCAGGTTTCTTGTCTGGGGAAGCCAGCTGTCTGAAAGAGCCTGGGAGCTGTTCTGATTCAGAGCTGACAGGATCGGAGGCAGATCACCCCTATTTCTGTAAATATGTTTTGAATGATATTGTTGTTCTTGAAAATGTGTGCCTATGTCAATTACCTTTTAGTTTTGTAAAGACAGGATGTACCCAACTCGATATTTGGCCAAGCCAGCAAAATGATAACTGTTGTTTCGGGTTTAAAGATGTTTTGATGTTAAAGTTGGGAAAAACACATTTGACATATTTGTTTTTGCTGGGGGTTAATGGAGGATGGAAAAAACATATTTGTTATTATGGAAAAGCATGCTTGTTTTTGATGTATAAGTAAAGATGGCTGGAGCTAAAAAAAAAAAAAAAAGGAAAAAAAAATTTTTGAATCTAGGTTGTTTCATGGAGGAACTTTCTGTGCTGTGAGGAATGTTCTACACCCTATTCAATTAGAATATAAAGCGTGTATGTATTTGTGTGTGTGTGTGTGTGCATGTGTGTGCATACTATATGTGTGTACGTGTGTGTGTGTGTGTGTGTGTGTATATGTATGTGTGTGTGTGTTTGTGTGTGTGTGTGTGTGTGTGTGTGTGTAGGCCAGAGGTCTACATGAGGTGTCTTCCACTCCTTGGGGGTCTATATGTGGGTGCTGGGTCCTCATGCTGCTTTGACAGGTACCTGTCCCACAGAGCCATGGCTGCCGTCCTGTACACGTAGGACTCCCAAAAGCTCGAGATGAAACAAACCTTTAGAAGTTCAGAAAGGACTGAGGGTGCAGACAGTGATGCGTGTGATGGAAAGTATGGGACGGGAACTGAGGCGGAAGGTGGTTAGTGTGACATGGAGGCAGGCGGATCTCTGAGTTCCAGGACAGCCAGAGCTCTTACACAAAGAGACCCTGTCACAAAAAAAAAAAAAAAAGAAAAGAAAGAAAGAAAGAAAGAAAGAAAGAAAGAAAGAAAGAAAGAAAGAAAGAAAGAAAGAAAGAAAGAAAAAAGAAAAGAAAAAAAAAAAAAAAAAAAAAAAAGAAAGAAAGAAAGAAAAAAGAAAAGAAAAAAGTCAAAATGAAACACCAAAAGTCAATAAAGCCAAGCGGGTCTGTTTAGTCCCTTTCCCAAGATGCACCAGTGTAGCGATAAGAAAAAAAGTGGCGATGTCCCAGTTTCCTGGTGAGGCTTATGGCAGAGGGAGCCTGACATTTGGCTTCTCTTTCATCTCGGCTTCTCTGATGGTTAGAGCTCAAGTGTCAGCATGGTGACTTGGACCATTTAGCATGAGTGACTCCATGTTGACTTTGAGCTTGGCTGGGGTTGCTACCGCCACTGCACCCAATACAATGGCTGTCTGTAGTGTGTTCTTGAATGCCCTTGTGTGTACTTGTCACTTGAATCTTGGTGACAGTATTTGTGTCCTCCTCTGTGGCACTTGCTTCAACCCAACACAGTGACACTAAAATCTGGTTCTTGGGGCCACCCCCTCACTTTCTTAGTTGCTAAAGCTGCCTTGGGACATTTGCTTCTCCCCATAGAGACCTCCTTTCTCCTCTGATGCCCAGGGTCATCTGGGGATCAATGCCTCACTTGTCTCCGGATGGAAGTCCTGTGCCAAAAGATGCCTGCTGCCCGCCTCTCACAGTTCCCAGTCAGTTTCCAGCCACTGAAGATCCATCTGATGATTTTGCTGGTGTCAGCATTGTGTGAGAGGTGGGTGTATGGCAGGGGAGTCATGTGGGGCAGCCAGAGCTCTGGACCAACTCGTAAAGCTGGGTAGCACACACAAACGGAGTCAGATGGCCTCATAGCCTTGCTTACAGAAGCAAATCAAAGCAGTGACCCAGAGCCCACCCACATTCTTTGACTCATGGTCCCTTCCTCCTTCAAAGCCAGTACTGGGATACCCAGCTGTCATCCCCTCGCTTTCTCTGCCTCTCTCTGCTACCTTTAAGGACACTTATGATTACATGGAAAGGATTCAAGCCAGATGCCCATGCCAAGAGCACAGCTGACTGGTAAAAAGCTGTTGTAGGTATGGGCCTCTGAGTGTTGCCACTCACTGCTGGGTACCTGTGGGCAAGGCCCCACCTCCTCTAACCAGTATCCTCCCTTTTATATTTATTACCTGGAAACCAGATGCTATGTGGCCCAGGCTGGCCTTGATTCACTATGGACCCCCAGTTGGTCTCAAACTCCCTATGTAGCCAAAGCTAGCCTACAACTTACGCTCCTGCTACCATGGCCCCACGCCACCACATCCCCGTTTTTATGCAGCCTGGGGGTTGAACCTGGGTGCTATGCATGCCGGGCAAGCATTCTGCCAACTGATCTGCCTCTCTAGCCCAGCAAGACTTCTTCCCCCTATAGACAGGGGCTTGGGCGTCTCAGGATGGCCTTGAACTTCTCATCTTTGTGAGTGCTGGGACTTCAGACATGTGCCATCAAGCCTGGTTTTGTGACTTCCCTTTGAAATGGACACAGTGCTCCTGGGAGCTTCAACAAGGAAACCACGTTGTGTAAAATTAGAGAGGCCAATCTGAATCAAGACCTCAGCGATTTGTTTCCTGTAATTATGATATTAAGACATTAAACCCATGCAGGGGTCTGTGCCTGTTAACACCGTAGAAGTCCTTCTGGCAAAAAGACATCTTGAGGCAGCCGTTCTGTTAGTTTTCGCATGTCTGGGTCTCTAAGGTTTCAGTCATGGCAAAGAGTCTCTTACTTCCAAATGTCTTCAAGCCTCCTATGGTTTTTTACAGTCATTTATCTGACACGCTTTTGCTCACTGGTTCGGGACCACGGAGCATTCACCCAGAAGAATATCACTATCCAGACTCTAGACCCTACTGGATACCCAGTAAGAGCCCCCATCCACCGCCCCCACCACCCCAAAGCAGCCCAGGCCAGTGTAGCTCAAAGCTCAGTCCCCCAGAGAGCCAAAGGAGGTCTGGTTTCACCCATCAGTCCACGGGGTGATGGCTCTGGAGTTCTGGTCTGGAACCTCACAGAGTGCCGAGTAGAGGCTGGAGTCTGCCCCAGGGCCAGCGAAAAGAGACAAAACCAGAGGACTTGGGGCTGGGCTCTGTGAGGAGAGGGAGAGTCCTGGTGGCTAGCAGCTGCACATGTGGGCTGTGGTTGGTAAATCTGCCTGCTAGCGAGGCCCACCTCTGTCTTGGATCCTGCCGATCCTCAAAGGGCCATTTTGCACCCACACCTCTTGTGGCCTTTAACCCTCTGCTTTGGGAATAATGGGAAAGCTGACGTGTCTCACGCTCCTATCATTGTCTCTCCTGCCATGGATGGCACTGGTGTGGGTGGCATCTGCCCCTGGTACTCAGCTCTGTTCAGCCTTCCACACACCTTCCCTACCAGCAGCCTGCCCCATGTAGCACCTGTTTTGGGTCCCCACCCAGCTGCTCTGTCTCAATCTGCCTCCCATCTCTGGCTCCATGCCTCCTTCAGAGACTGTTCCCACCCTCTGGTTTTGGGTTTTTTAATTTTTTAAGATTAAAAAAATTAGCCAGGTGGTGGTTGGTGCACACCTTTAACCCCAGGACTGGCGAGGCAGAGTCAGGTGGGTCTCTGTGAGTTTGAGAACAGCCTGGTCTACAGAGCGAGATCCAGGATAGCTAGAGCTGTTATATACAGAAACCCCGTCTCAAAAAACCAAAAAAAAAAAAATTGCATATGTCTGTGTAGGGGGATATGTGCACATGAATTCAGGTGTTTTCAGAGGCCAAGAGAGGGTGGATCTCCTGGAACTGGAGTTATGGGTGTTTGTGAGCCACTTAACTCGGGTGCTGGGAGTCAAACTCAGTACATGGGTTTGCTGCTGAGCCATCTCTCCAGCCCCCAGTTTGGTGTTTTCCTAATGTTCTTATCCCCCGCTTTGGCTTGAAGATCCCCCAGCAGCCTGAGTATCCTCTGGGAAGAGGATTACCCTTGAGGAGGCAGCGGGTGTCACCTCTTACCTATCTTGGACTTTTGGACAGGTGACAGCATGTTTGGCCCTTAGCACCGAATCACTGGGTCTTTTGCAAGTCTCTGGCTATTTCTGAAGGGCCTATGGGGTTGCCTGGTTTCTCATTTCATCTGATAGTAGTCTCTGTTGATCAAGCAGAAACTGGGAGAGGCTGGGCACTGGGAGCTGGCCCACTGTCCTGCCCCGCCTCACTTCCTGTGGGGCCCTTCTCAGGCAGAACTCTGAAAAGTCAGACACAGGACGGCTCTGAGGAGGCCCAAGGTATAGGCATCTGGGGCTGAATGTGTGTCTGCCTTTACCTTCTCTCATATTAAACCCCAGTTTTCCATCCATGTATGTATGGGGCTGTCTTGATCCCCCCCCCTTTTTTGGTGATTTTAATATGGTTTAGGCTATTCCTGTAAGACTGGACGCCCTAGAACTATGGGAGACCAGAAGCTTGTCTGGACTCCACCTGAGTCATCTTGGTCCCTCCTTCTATGTTCCTTCCTCTGTCCTCTTCCTTCAGTCTCACTCCCTGGGACTCTGACCCTGAGACCTGGATATTTCCTCAGTTGTCTTTACATAGAGCCACTAGCTGGTAGCAGCTTTGAGGTAGGGCTGGCCTCTTCCTCCAACCACTCCAGACTGCTTGTTCATGGATGAGTCCAAAACCTGGCATCACAGCTTCCTCTTCTCTCATGACCGCATGGCTTCCCCATGGGTGGGGCAGCAGAGGGCACCCTATGCGCGCCTCCCGCCCCCTCCCCGCCCTGCTTCCTCACAGTGTGAGGGTTTGGGAGCTGGTGCCTGTTTTCCCTGTCTAGCTGTTCTGCCTTGAGGGCAGCCAGGCAGGTTCAGCTAAAGATGCCCACTGTGGCTTCCTCCTAGGAATATCAAACAGGCTCGGGGGAGGGGTGGTCCCTCCCTTCTCCCTTCCTCAGCTGCCACTTGCTGGGGCTGGGTGAGGGTAGCATGTGTGTGTTTGAGGGGGGGGGCAGCAGGGTCATTGATGTGTTCTGAACTCCAGCCAGCGTGGGGTGGAATTAGGGCCACGGGAGTGATGGGTGTCTGTCCCTTGCATGGTTTCAGTATGTGAAGCTTAGAAGTGGCAACAGTGATGAACTAGCAATGTTACAAGCACTCGCTGGTGGGAAATGGGCAGCCAAAGCCTTGTGCCTACCAGTGTGTTATCAGCGAGGGTGGGGGGCCTCCCAGCAGAGCCGTGTGCACTGTAGAACCATCATGTCGCCATGCATGTCCCACTCAAACCTTCCCCTCTGAGCTCCCCTCATTGCTAAGAAAAGCACATACTGGACCCAGGAAAGAGTTCAAGTCCCCAAAGCAGCTAAATCTCAGAGCCTCCCGTCTTCAATCTAGAGTGTGTATAAGTCTACAACCTTATGAATATGCCCACACTTGCTCTTCTATGAAAATGACTTGAAATTACTCTGACCAATTTATTGACAGATTCACCCCAACTCTGTGAGTAAAACTTTCCCATCAGGAATGGTTACATACTTTCCCATACACCAGAATGGTTCTCCTGCTCCCTCCGCACACCTGCAGGGAGAGCAGGTGACCAGGCAGAGAGACCAAAGAAAGGTAGTTTTTCCTCTTCTCTTTCCTCCTCTTCATGGTTCTTTCATTTTGCCTTTGATGGGGTTTCACTCTGTAGCCCAGGCTAGCCTTGAACTCCTAGTGACCCTCCTGCCCCAGCTTTCTAAGCACCGAGACTACAGCTGCATGTCATATACCCCACTTGTTTTTTTAGAAGGCTCCCTGGCCACCTCACTCCCCTGCTCCCCGGCCATTCTCTAGGCATTACAGAGAAGTATAAGCCATATTGCCTAGACTCAGGTCATCCCATGCCCTCCAGTTCTCCGGGCTGCCGGACAGGATACAGCTGAAGCTTCAGATCCCAATGTGAGTGTCAATTGACAAACATGAGCTATGTGTGTTACAGAGTGGGAAGTAGAGATCTGAAGGCAATGTTTCCTAACCAGTGGGTCGAGACCCCTTTAGAGCTGAACAGCCCTTTCACAGGGGTCTAATGTCAGATATCCTACATATGATATATTTACATTATGATTCATAATAGTAGCAAAATTATAGTTATGAAGTAGCAATGAAAATAATTTTATAATTTGGGGTCACCACAATATGAGGAATTGTTTTAAAGGGTCTCAGCAGTAGGAAGGTTGAGAACCATTTCTCTAAGGGGACTTCAAAGGGGGCTGAAGGATCTGGAATAGATGCCTTCTTAAGGAAGGCTCCACCTCTCACAGATTTTAGGATCACAGAGAGTGATCAGCGTGGTGGTAGGCTGCGACCCCTGACCCTCTGGCTAAATAGGTGAGGTCAAAAACCAAGGTGGGTGGGCTCCTGAGGCACAGCACCCACGCTTGTCCTCTGGCTTCCATACATACACGCGCGTACACGCACTTACATACACAGAAGCACACACACACAGACACACAAGTGTCACAGCTGAGTGGTGAGGAGAAGAACACATTTGCTGAGTGGTGGTGAGTGAAACGTAATGGGACTCAGTCACTTGACCACATGTCAGAAGCTGGGTGTAAACACACACGTACTTTGTGACACTACTCCCGTGAAAACGCTCAGCAGGCAAAAGGAGCCGTGGTCTTAGAACATGGGATGGTGGCAGGCTTTGGGGGGGGGGCAGGTCGGTGGTTAGGAGAGGATGTTTTACCTCTTTTGCCCTGGGTGGTGATTACAGTGAGTGTTCGTTGGGGTAAATATCTCTCTCTCTCTCTCTCTCTCTCTCTCTCTCTCTCTCTCTCTCTCTCTCTCTCTCTCCTACTTTGCAGTATTACCACAGTGGGTAAATTGCATCATCTCTCGAAGCCTCCTTTTGTCAATATGTTTTGTACATTTATGGTGGTGATAGGGGGTTATAACAGTTTTCACTTAGGTATTTTATTAACGTAACAGAAAACAGGCTCACACACAATCTTTGGAGGGCCTGTGGTTTCCTGGTTAATTTTCTTTGATGCCCAACACTAAAGCAAAAGCCTTTGAACAAAAAACTGCTCTCCCAGTATGACTGGGGTTAACCCTGCTAAAATTTATATAGATGTTGTAGCTGAAAACCTACAGTTATACAGTTGAAAAGCAAATCCTCCCGATGAATTTGTTTACACTTTTATTTATCTTCACTGGTGTTCCAGCTAGTTCCTAGAGGACCTAGAGGCTGTGAAGGTTCACCAGTGTGGACAGTTAATGCTCTTGGCACTGACACTGGCTGAGCTTCTAAGGATTATCCACAGCTGAAAGTCTTTTGTACAACCTAGGCGTCTTGTTTTTGCCTATAGGATGTGAGACCCTTCACACATATCCGGTGGCAAAGCCAAAAATAGAGCTGAAAGTCGACTCTGCTATAGAGAACTCAATTGTTCAAAAGGGAGATTAAAAGGGAAAGAAAAATGAATGGAAAGACACTGACCTGGGGCTGGATAGGTGGCTCAGTGGTTAAGAGCACTGGCTGCTCTTCCAGAGGATCCAGGCTTGATGTCCAGGACCACATGGCCGGTAACAACTCTGTAACTCAGTAACAGGGGATCTGGCATCCCTGTGTAGCCTCTGTAGGCACCAGGCATACACATTGTGCACAGACATATATTCAGGAAAAACACTCCTACACATTAAAAAACAACAACAACAACAAAAGACACACACCTCCCAAGGCATCATAGTCCAGAGGAGGGAGCTTTTTTTTTTTTTTTTTTTTTTTTTTTTTTTTGGTTTTTCGAGACAGGGTTTCTCTTGTGTAGCTTTGCGCCTTTCCTGGAACTCACTTGGTAGTCCAGGCTGGCCTCGAACTCACAGAGATCCGCCTGCCTCTGCCTCCCAAGTGCTGGGATTAAAGGTGTGCGCCACCACCGCCCGGCAGGAGGGAGCTTTTTAATTGTGTCTTCCTAAGGGACAAAAAACTTGACCTGTTGGGATTTTCCTAAATAAAGGGTTGAGATTGCTTTGGCTTTTTTTCTTCTCATATCCCGGTTTGATTTTGTTCTGAGTTTTTAACCTTCACTATCTTTGATGACATAACCATGCCAGAGGCTGTGGGCATTGAAATGAACAGTGCATTGCCTGTTTCTGCTGGGCAAAAGCTCTCGGGCTCTTTTATAGCATGGATCTAATCTTAGAGTTGTTAAGTCATTTGGGCTGGGCTCTTACTAAGAGGAGGAATAGAACATGATCACAGGGCAGTCAGTAAAGGTGAGTGGATTTCGTGTCAGTCACTCCTGTCCCCACCTCCACATTCTCCTCTGAAGGACTCTCATGCTCCTTCGTCAGTTCCCTAGCTGCCCCAATACTGGGGCCTATGGCCTTTTACACACAAGCCACCTATGTATCCTTGGGTCCTGTATCTATGGACTCAACCAATCAAACAGAGGGGAAAATCATAGCTACAGTGTTTACATATTGTCTCTTTTGTCATTGTGGTCTAATGATACAGGGTAACAGCTGTCTACATCACTTTTTACATTGTCTTAGATATTAGAGGTAATCCAGAGGTGATTTAGATTGATACCATTTAATATGAGGGATTTGGAATACTCACTGACTTTGGTGTGTCTGTGGGGACATTTGGACCAATCTCTCATGAATCCCAAGGGGCCACCATACTTAGTGTTCATATAGCCAGTTTATATGCCGAACATGGGTATCCCATGGCATCTTAAATTTCATCCCTTCCATCTGAACCTGTCTGTGTCTCTAATGTGTTCTCACTGGGCCATTTACATTCATGATCTGATTAAAGATTTGTGATAAAATTAAAAGACTACATGCCTTATTGATCTATCAAGAAGAGTTTAACCTCATAGGCAGGAGAAGGGGCTTCATCTCTGTTCATGTTCAGCTGATGCACAAGCTGAGGCTCTTCAGCATCCATGCTCCACATCATCACAACCAACCCCAGCAGCTACCTCTTAGTGTCCTTTATTGCCAAATCTGCCCATGCTGGATAGTTTCATATTTTCTATCGCTAGGAGAAAATACCAGCACAGATATTGCTAGCAATCCTCTGTCCCTTTGGGACCTGTTAGCATTGAAGCCATAGATCAACTTGCCTCTGAATTTCCCCAATGCCCTCGGTTCCATCATGACTCACCACACAGCATTTTCCACACCTGTCCTTGCAGCTAATGGCTTCCAAGGACTCTCCCTACAGGCTGCTTCTGTGCTGCATTATAATAATGACCAAAATTTCAAACCACAGATTGTGTGGGAAGTTGTTTCCCAGTCAGCTAAACTCACCATTGGAAATTTGACAACACACAGAGAGTGCATTTTTTTCAATGATTTCTTCTTTGACCTGCTTAGGCATATTCCTGGAATATGATCTCCTCTGATGCTGGCATACATTACCCTCCCTTCCATGTATCATCACCAGTGGGCAAGGTGGAAACAAGTGGTCCATATTTGAAGAATGCCCTTTGCTCCTCTTACATGATTTAAGACCAGCCTGGAGAAGCAGGATGTCAGCACCCAAACCGAGGGATGATGGGTAATCTCATTGTTCTGAGATTTGGAGGCAAAACAAGGTGTCAATCAGGAGGGCTGTTGATGCTGTAGAGCACAGGTCTCAAAAAGACCCTGGAGTAGATGTGTTCACCCCTACAGGGGTTCCCTGGACATATATAGATATAGAGACTCTGCACAGGTAGGTGGTTCACCTGTCGTGCTGGCTAGTTTAACTTCCCTCTTGAAGCAAGAAAATATTTAACTTTACTTTTGATTTTACAAGAGCCCACAGTTGAGAGACTTGAACTTTTAAAAGTGATTTTGAATTTTTTAGAGACTTTGGATTTTTTTTAAGAGATTGAACTTTTAATGTATTTAAATCTGTAAAGACTGTGAGGCTTAAAACATAAATAACTTTAGGTTATTTATGTTTTACATTGTGACTTTAATATTACCATGTCATCTTGGAGACAAATGAGAAAGGAAAGGTTCTAACTGAAAAGTGATGTGTTTGTGTGTCAAGCTGACAAGCGGTCAGTTGTGCTGGCTAGTTTATGTCAATTTGACACCAGCTAGAGTCATCTGAGAGGAGGGAACCTCTGTAGCTAGAGTTTTCCTGCCATGCCCACAGTCAGGACAAATCTTTGTCACCCGCCAGTCTCACATCCGCTCAGACCCAACCAAGTAAACACAGAGACTTATATTGCTTACAAACTGTATGGCCATGGCAGGCTTCTTGATAACTGTTCTTACAGCTTAAATTAATCCATTTCCATAAATCTATACCTTGCCACGTGGCTCGTGGCTTACCGGCGTCTTCACATGCTGCTTGTCATGGTGATGGCTGGCAGTGACTCCCTCCGCCTTCGTTTTCCCTGTTCTCCTCTCTGTTAGTCCCGCCTATACTTCCTGCCTGGCCACTGGCCAATCAGTGTTTTATTTATTGACCAATCAGAGTAATTTGACATACAGACCATCCCACAACAACCTCAATTGAGAAAATGCCTCCATAAGATCAGGCTGTAGACAAGCATGTAGGGCATTTTCTTAATTAGTGATTGATGCGGGAGGGCCTAGCCCATTGTGGGTGGAGCCACCCCTGGGCCAGTGGTCCTGGGTTCTATAAGAAAGCATGCTGAGCAAGCCATGGGGAGCAAGGCAGTAAGCAGCGCCCCTTCATTGCCTCTGCATCAGCTCCTGCCTCCAGGTTCCTGCACTGCTTGAGTTCCTGTCCTGACTGCCTTCCATGATGAACAGTGCAGTAGAAATGTGAGCAAACTAAACCCTTTTTTCCCCCAACTTGCTTTTGGTCATGGTGTTTCATTGTAACAGTAGTAACAATAACTAAGACATCTGGGCATCCATCATGGTGTCTCATTGTAACAGTAGTAACACTAACTAAGACAACTGGGTGGCCATCATGGTGTTTCATTGTAACAGTAGTAACACTGACTAAGACAACTGGGTGACATTCATGGTGTTTCATTGTAACAATAGTAACACTAAGACAACTGGGTGACCTTCATGGTGTTTCATTGTAACAATAGTAACACTAACTAGACAACTGGGTATACATCATGGTATTTTATTGTAACTATAGTAACACTAACTAAGACAGCTGGGTAGCCATCCTGGTACTCTTGATGTTGAAAACCCTGAGGCCTGAGAGTTCTATGCAGTTACAACATAGGACATGTGTCAGTCCATGGCCATAAATACGGTTGCAGGTCTAAGAGTAAGCAGCCCAGAGCCCTGAGCTTGTCCTACATCTAATATGAGTAAGAAACAACCTAAATCACCCTGTCTGCACCATCCCAGAGGTCTGATCCCAGGATCCTGTGAAAGGAATATCACGTGGCCAGTTGGAGCCATCTTGTTTGCCAAGGTGTTGTTCTGGAACGTGATCCCCAGGGGAGACCTTTAGATCCATGGGATCAACCACACCAGCAGACTAGAGGGTTGGAGAGCAGTGAGAAGGGAAGACATGGGGTCAGAGCACACCGAGTCTCTGGACTAGGCTTGGGACCCTTCCCAGAGGGCTCTGTAGATCCAGTCAGCTCTAGGCACTAGGGAACTCTGGAAACCTTCCAGGAAGATGCAGACAGAGCACAAGGTCCCAAGAGGCTCAGGACTGAGTTAGTGGCTTTGCTTGGCCTGGGCTCCTGATCACTAGCTGCACATACTCAATAGGAAGTTGTTTACCATGTTCTGTCTGCCTGATGCCCATTCAGTCAGAGAAGGCTGTGGAGGGAGGAGATGGTATCACAGCAGGACATGCAACCCCCCCAACCCCCCACCCCCAACTTCCACCTGCTGGGGACTTCACAGATAAGGCTAGGAATGGGAACTCTGGAGATAATAAACACTTTTTCAGATTTAAGAAAAAAGATTCATTTATTTTTTTAATTTTAATTTTAGGTATATGAGTATTTTTCCTACATGCATGTATGTGCACCACATGTGTGCAGTGCCTGAGGAGTCCAGAAGAGGGCATCAGATCTCCTGGAACTGAGGTTACAGATGGTTGTGAGGCACCATGTGGGTGCTGTAAAGTGAAACCTGGTCCTCTGCAAGGATAGTAGGTGCTTTTTACCACAGAGCCATCTCTCTAGCCCCATGTTCTTGAGTAAAACAAAACAAAACAAAAAACTCCAAAAAGCCTCCTGGCTCCCTAGGATTGTTCTGTTTGTACTCCAAGGGTGGAGGACAGATGCCAAGAGCTAGCCACTTCTCGGGCATTCCACACGTGATTGTACCCAAGCTTCTTTGAGCTGACCACAGCTACAAGTCACACCCCCTTCTTAGAAGGACCCCCTGCTCCTCAGATGTAAGGATTTTATGAGAACCTGCTCAGTCTAGCCTGCTCCAAGACTGAATAATCTGCAGGTAAGATTTTAAAAATTATCAGACTGTTACTGTTCATCTCTTCCTTTTCCACCACCCAGAATTTTCAGGCTTCCAATTCTCTTTGATGTCTTTCATAATTTTGTTCTGGATTTAAATAAGCCTTTCAACCTACCTGAGCAGTTGGGCCATGATTCAGATCACAGCAAACATACCCTTTCTTGCCTGAGCAGTGGATTTCTAAATTTGAAAATTATTTCCTGCCAGGTGGTGGTGGTGCCCACCTTTAATCCCAGCACTTGGGAGGCAGAGCCGGGCGGATCTCTGTGAGTTCGAGGCCAGCCTGGTCTACAGAGCTAGTTCTAGGACAGGTACCAAAACTACACAGAGAAACCTTGTGGGGGGGGGGACAAAAAACCAATAAGAGAAAAAAAAGAAAGAAAATTATCTTCTTTTAGTTTCCAGAAAATTCTTCCTCTGATGGCTTTTCTTTGTTAAGATGCCATTTGATGCTTCCAAGATCCTGCTTTCAGTAGTTGTTGGAAGTGAGACCCAGGGCTCCCCCGTGTTTGCATTTGCTGGTTTCTGAGCTCACCCTATGGGAACCTTAAGGCCCAGGAATACTTTCATTCAGCAGTAGAGGAACATGCTTCCCAGACTCCCACAATCAACCAGAGTGAAAAAGTAAGACTCTCATATGGCGGGAGTCTTTACGAATTGTGTGTGTGTGTCTGTGTCTGTGTGTCTGTGTGTGTGTATGCACATGTGTGTTTTATGCATGAAGGGTATCTGTGTGTACTGTATGTGTGTGTGAGAGAGAGTGCGCACATGCCTTTGTGCCCCATGGAGGCCAGAGGAGGCTGCCTGATATCTGCTTTACCACATTCTACCTTATTCCTTTGAGACAGGGCTTCTAAACCAGGAGCAAGGCTGGTGGCCAGCATCCCCTGTAGTCCTCCTATCTCTGCCTCCCACCTGTACGCACAGCAATACTCACCTCTTTACATGAGTGCTGGGGATTCAAACTTGGGTCCATACACTTGCTCATCAAATTCTCTTATCCACTGAGCCATCTTCCTAGACCCTCATCTTCAATCTTTTACATGTTCTGATTAATAGTGACTGGATTATCTGGGGCATTCTATGTAGTCTTAGCTCAGTATGGCATATTTTTCTCTAAGGGGGGTTTATTTAGATTTTAAAAACTATTTTACGGTGTATAGATACAGCTTCTATGTTGGGACCCTTTGGATTCTAAGTGATGGGCTGTCATGTCTGATGCAGCTTCAGGGGAGAGGGCTAGGGTTAGGGGCTTCTCAGTTTCCCCGGGGCTCTGAGGCCTCCATACATAGGGGAACTGTCCTACAGTCAGATTCTGAAGTATAGGAATGGACTGAATCAGTGTTGTTACCATTCTGGATCACTGGGGTCACTTTGCCGATGGTAGAACTTCCGTATGACCCAGGTGGGAGGAATAATTGATGCCATTTCCTCTACAGATGAAATATAGGCATTTCAATGCTGTGAGAGCAGTTTTGTAGTTTTGTTCAGTTCATGGGAAATTACGTTGGCACATGACCCAGAACTATCTGTGGAACAATTTTCAGCATCACCCACAATGATACTTGGCACATCAAAGCGGAAAATTGCTCTCACAACCTTGGAAGGTCTCCAAGCAGAGAACTTTGGAGAGTCTGGCTGGTATGAGGTGATTGCAAGGCTACCACATTCCTTACAGAGACTTCCAGCCACCTAGTAAACTTGCTGGTCATGTGAGTAAGTTAATTCTGTGTGTAACATCATGTGGTGCCATAGAGGCTGATAGAGTTGGGGCTATTGGAGCCAGGTGTCCATCCAGGAAACACCTGCCATTAGGTAAAGGAAGGGATAAAAGAGCCATTTTCATATGTCTGTCATGACCTTGGACTGACAGTGACCCACCTGAAGCACCAGAAGGAAGGTAATTCAGACTCAACTGCCTGAAGCCATCAAACCTGTTTCTAACTGTAGTCTGCATCTTAAGACACAGTAGGCACACAGTGACAGTGATGTGGCTGACGAGTTGACATGGAGAGCAAAGCTTATAGACTTGTTTGGTGTCCAAGGGTCAAAGCTGTAGAGATCGTAAATCAGAGAGTGTATGGTAGTTACCTTTATCATCCCTGGGATTAATCACTTGGCAAGAAGCAACTTAGGGGAGGAGTTATTTGAGCCCAGTTTCCTAGCAAAGGAACAACGTTGGCCGGGGCTCTGGTCATAGAGCAGCCACAGACAGGAGCCAGAGCCACAGGCCTGTCCCTTCTGAGTCACTTCGACCAACCAGGCCTCATCTCTTAAAGGTTCCATAACTCCCCCCATAGTGCTACCAGCTGGGATATCTGTCACTCAGCTGCTTTAGAAGCCATCATCCACGCTGGGTGAAGACTTGCCAGTGTTGCCGCCTTGGGGTCCCCCACCCTCCCATAAGTAACCCCTCACCCATGTTCTGTATGTGAGCCCAACGAACTCATTGGTTCCCCAGGTTGAACTTTGGTGGAATCAAACTTTGGTTTGTTGTTAGGACTTTAGCAGGAGCGGGATGGTGTTTATGTCTCCCCAGGGAAGGAAATTTGGTAATAGAAGGTAGTCGTTCAGCAGCTTTGGGTGAGAACCCGGGACAAGAAGAGCCATAAAAACAGCTGCCACTGCCAATCTGTAGATAAATCTGGATAAAAACACCCACAAATGCCAGGCCATGAGAACAGAAGAGGCTGTGCCCTTCCTTATCGTCAGGAATAGATGGCATCTAAGAACCCAGGGGGAGGCAGAAGCCACAGACAATGCTGAGCCCTGTGTGTTATGGACACCGTGATAAACTCAACTGATGAATGATCACAGAAGAGGTTAGAGATTACCCACAATGACTACCACTAATACGGAATAACTAACACCATGCCACTCAGAACTGATGAGCTGATTGCTGATTATTTCCATACTGTAGCTTTTAGTGTTTTAAGAATGTGGTTGGCTGCAGACAGCTAACACTGTAGGTTAGGGTGAAACTATGGATCATTAATATAGCCTTTAAGCTGTGACTGTCACCCGTGGTTTCTAGGCAGCTATAGACAAACCTGGTTTGTAGGGACAGCTGCCGGGCTTCAGACCAGCTGAGAAAGTGCTTGTTTAGCAGGAGAGTTTTAGGACTGTGGAGAATGCTCAGTAAAGTGCTGAGGAGCCACGTTCCCCAAATTCATAAATGTCAGGACGGCAGACGGTGCTAGTCATCCCAGAAATGGGTAGGTGGAGATGGGTGGACCTCTGGGGCTCACCACCAGCCAGCCTAGCTGAACTGGGGAGCCCCAAAGAGAGACCCTGCCTCAAAAAAACAAGGTGGACAGCATGTCTGAGGATGACACTTGAGGTTGTCCTCTGGCCTTCACAGGCATGAACACACTCATGCACACACATACGCACACATAATACATGGACGTGCACACACATACACAAACAAGCACACACACACCTACAACATACACACACCACACACACGGAATTTCACTCATGGGGGAAGAATGACCCACTACCCACCTTACAGGATAGGTCATAGTGATTGGCCCAGCACAGTTATGTGCCAACCACAGTCTTCAGGGATGAAGCCTGTTAGTTACCACAGCATGTCAAGAGTGTGTTCCAGAGCAATTGCATGTTGAACCTGCCCTTTTCTGTCTGTCAAAATGACAGGGGTTCATGTCCATATTAATCTTTTTTGTTTGGTTGGTTTTCAAGACAAGGTTTCTTTGTGTAGTTTTGGTGCCTGTTCTGGATCTTACTCTGTAGCTCAGGCTGGCCTCGAACTCACAGAGATCCACCTGGCTCTGCCTCCCGAGTGCTGGGATTAAAGGCGTGCACCGCCACCACCCGGCCCCATATTAATCTGAGGGCAACACACCACCCAATGTGGGGTGTCCCCATCATCTGAGCAGTGATTGTACAAGTCCCCAGTGCCTTACAGACTGTGCTAGCCTGACTGTTCTGTTGTGTCTGGACATACTCATTCAAGAACTAAAGAACCAACCATGGTGACAAGTCAGCTCCATTTAATGTCACTCCCACTTCATGGTGGCGTCTGTCTCTGGCACTCCCATCACTTCATCCATCCCTCACAAATTACAATGATCCGTGGAAATATGCAAAGGCATGCAAACCGCTGGATAATAAATATTGAAGAGCATTCAAACGGTGCAGAATCTTCATGAAGTTGGGAGGTGAAAGAGTCTGACCGGATGGTTTCAGAAACAGCTCCAGGGATACTGTTTAGGAAGAGGAGACAGGGGTTTGAACAAGGAAGGACTGAGAGAAGCCCTGGAGGGGGGTGTGGATCCCTGAAGCTCCCGATGGTCATGCAGATACCTATCTCTCTGGCATCATTTTTTTGAAAAGCAAATGGCCCGCTGTTATGGGGAAATAACGCCGGGAAAACAGCTCACTGTTAGTAACTTGAAGGTGAATTCTAAGAACTCACAGTAAATATAAAGTATAGCTTCAGTTTTTGAGACAATGTTTCCATTTGTCTTTTTGCTTTTTTTTTTTTTTTTTTTTTTTTTTATTGTTTTGAGACAGGGTTTCTCTTTGTAGCCCTGGCTGTCTTGAAAGTCTGTAGACCAGGCTGGCCTCAAAGTCACTGAGATCCACCTGCCTCTGCCTCCACAGTGGTGGGATTAAAGGCGTGCACCACCACCGCCTGGCTCCTCTCTGTTATTTCCTATGAAAATTCAGTCCCCATCTTATTCTTTGGTAATTCTGCCCACTATCAGTTATCTTTAAACAAGGATGCTATCGTAATATACATTTGATGCGTTGAACATGTAAAATACGATACAACAATAAACACTTGGACACATTTAAACATGAACATTGAAATGTGACTTCCTAATGACTCTTAGACAGCTCCATCTTGTTTATGTACATGTTTTTAGTTTTGGGTTAGTATACAAAACAATGGATTTCACCATGGCATCTTATATGCCCAGGTCATTATTCTGTGTTCTCATTTGTTGCATGAATCCTAATTTGTCTTATAATAAAAACCCACAGCCAGATATTGGGGTAAATGCTGAAAGATCAGAGAGACAAAGGAACAAGCCACTAGAGAAACTTCTCACCACTACCGAATCCTCAGGCCGAAAGGGAGGTAAGATCCCATCTCCATGAATCCTGAGACTGAATGTCCTCAGCTGAAAGGGACTGAGCTCCTGTCTCCTCCTGCCTTATATTCCTCTCTCTGCCCAGCCATATCACTTCCTGTTTCCTCCTCCCTAGTGCTGGGATCAAAGGTGTGTGCCACAACTGCCTGGCTCTGTTTCTCTTTTAGACTGGATTAATCTCGTATAGTCCAGGGTGGCTTTGAACTCACAGAGATCCAGATGGATCTCTGCCTCCTGGATGATAGGATTAAAGGTGTGTGCCACCACTGCCTGACTTCTATGTCTAATCTAGTGGCTGGCTCTGTCCTCTGATACTCAGGTAAATTTTGTTTGTTAGAGCACAAAATATCATCACACTCATTTGTCCCTCTGTGCCCCCTTCTCCCTTCATCTGGTTCTTTCTTCCCTGACTTAGTTTCCCCTTCTGTCTTCTCATCACACCTATTCCACCCCTTGTCTATCCCCCCTTTTCTCTAGGAATGCTCCCTCTTCTCTCACGATTCCCTTTCTAGTGTGCCCACCCACATATATAAACACATACATACATGCATCCATACAAGGTTCTGTATATGAGAGAAAGCATACAATATTTGTCTTTCTGTGTCTGGCCTACTCTGCTTAACATGACAGTTCCAGTTGTACCCCTCCCCTCCAAATGTCACGACTTAGTTTCTCTTTATGACTGCATGCAATCCCATGTACCACCTTTGCTTTATCTGTCCTCTGTTAATGACCGCTGGGGCTGTTCCACGTCCTGGCTGTTGTGAACAACTCAACTGTAAGCATGGGTATGTACATATCTCAACAGTTTGTTTTTTTATAGTGAGTGTGTATGTGTGTGCTTGTTTATACATATGCAGATGTATATGTGTGTGAGGGATGTGTGTGTGTGTGTGTATGTATGTATGTATGTATGTATGTATGCCAAGAGAGCCTTGGGAATCATACCCAGGAATGCCAACTGGTTCAACTGAGACAGTCTTAGGGATCCTCCAGTCTATAACCCCAGCACTGGGATTATAGTTGTGTGAGCCTACACCTGGCTTCTTACTTGTATTCTGGGGCTAGAACTCAGGTTCTCATGTTTGCAAGGGAAGTCCTTTAGTGACTGACCTATCCTACCCCTCTGGGTGTTTCCTTGGGGTCCTTTGGGATATCCCATGAGCAGTAGACATAGATAGTTTGCAGCTCTATTTTCAGTTTTTTGTTTTTGTTTTTTGGCACATTCATATTGATTTCCACAGTGGTCACACAGATTCCCATCTCTGTCTGTGGTGAGTAGCACATCTCTCCCACACACATTCTGACTAGAGAATGCAATCTCCAATCAGTTTTAATGTACTTTTCCCTGATGGTTAAGGATGATGAATGCATTTCCAGTGCTTATTATATTTCCTTATTTGATAGCTGTGCATCCCGGTCATTAGCCCTTTTCTGGACTGGACTTTATTGCGGAATGTTTGTTTACACTATGAAGATGTGTCTTTGCCAAGGCAAATTTATTAAATCCGATTGATTTAATAAAGAGCTGAGTGGCCAATAGCTAGGCAGGAAGAGGTTAGGCAGGACTTCTGGGAACAGAGAGGACTCTGCGATAAAGAAAGGTGGAGTCACCAGCCAGAGACGGAGAGGAAACATGAGGTGCAAGATGGATGAGAGGTAACATCACATGACAGAACATGGATTAATATAAATGGGTTAATTTACATTATAAGAGCTAGTTGAGACAAGCCTAAGCTAATGACCAAGCTTATATAATTATCAATAAGTCTCCATGTTGTTATTTGTGGGCTGGCGGTCCTGACATGCTTTCTTAAGCATGCTACATTTGGTGCCCAACTTGAGGCACCAGATAAAGTGTTTATTTAATTACTCTTTATCAATAAAAACTCAGGAGTCAGATATTGGGGTAAGAACCTGATTGATCAGAGAAGTAGCTGCGAAGTGACCAGTAATCTCCTCTCTCCTTCCTCCATCCAAAAGAGGGCCGAGTCTCTCTCTAAGTCCCTTCCTACTGCTTCCTGTGTCTCTCTATATGTCCTGGGTCCTCTGAAACCTCTGTGGCTAATTTGGTCAGCTAGTAGCTAGCTCTGCCTTCCAATTCAAGGTAAACTTTATTGGCAGTCTCGGGAGTGTCAGAGTGTGATCAAAATATCCCGTGAGAGGACTTTTTGTTTTATTTTTAATTTTTGTAGTTCTTTACATATCCTGGATATCAATCTCCAATCTGTATTGTAGTTGGCAAAGATTTATCTCCCATCTACAGGCTGTCACTTTAGTCTGGCAGTGGTTTCCTTGGGGTTATTTCCTGCGCTATCAGGGTCCCACTCAGAAAGTTCTTGCTTGGGTGTAGGCAGTAAAGTGTTTTTCTGAGTTTCAGGTCTAATTAAGGTCTTTGATCCATTTTGAATTACTTTTTGTGCGGTGAGAGAGATAGGCGGTTCTAATTCCATTCTTCTGGACATCCAGCTCTGTTGTATTTAAATACCTCTGTCAGAACTTGGGTGGATGGAGCTGTGTGGACTTATTCCTGGGTCTCCCATCCTAAGGAATCTGCACATGTGGGTCCCGATGAACACTAACTGGAGGCTTTAGATCTTGTGTGCCGGCTGAGGTTGCCAGGTCAATGAGTCATGGCTCCCGAAATACAGGCTGCTGCATGATACATTCCAGCTTTTACCTTGACACTAATTAGCTGTGTGACCTTTCACATGTCACCCCCTTTCCCTGGGCCTCAGTTTCTTCATCCAAAATGTAAATGTAAATCATATCCCTGGTCTGAATACTATTTGGAGTTCCAAGTCTTCTGGGAGATGGGACTCCTTACATTCTTTTGGTTGTTTGTTTATTTTGCACATCTCTGTGTGTGTTGGGGTGGGGAGGGTTGGGCTTGTGTCTTGAAGTCAGAGGATGACTATGAGAGTTTGTTTCCTCCTTCTATTATGTGGGTCCTGGGGTTTGAACTCAGGTCTTAGTGGAAGGGACCTTTACTTGCTGAATTATCTCACAGGCCCAGTGGGAATCTTAAGATGTGTTTTCTCTTAAATTCCTAGAGTTCTCTGTCACAGTGTCCCAAGCAGTGGGACCCAGACACGTAAGGTTTGTAAATGGCCTAGAGATTCTAATGGAACTGTGGTGCACCTGGAACCAGGTGGCCTTTAGGGTTGTTCACTTGGGACTTCAATTCATTTTCTTATACCAGGCTAGTTTTCATCCTGGGTGTAGGAAGAGGTACAAGGAGGTTCTCTGTAACCTCATCTGTTCTAGTTGTGTCCTTGTCACAGACAGCTTTCTGGGAAACAGTGAAGTTTAGGGAGGGAAAACACACCACCCCGTTTTTGCCACATTTCCAGTGAACGCAGCATTCTCACCTCATATAAGCCACATTCCAGAGAAACTGGATGCCGCTACTTCCCATAGAAATGCCCCACGGTGGCTGTGAAATTCAGGAGGTGACAGACGGAGGAGAGGACAGTGACACTCTGGATTGAAATAGCCTGTGCTTTTCTTGGCCACTGTGAGCCCAAGACCTCGCCTGTGGTCTAACTCCTAACTCCTCTGGGTTGTCCACGACTGCCTCAGGATGCTCTGAGCTGGGATGGATGTCCGACCTGCAGAGGTTCGAGGCTGGGCTGCTCGGGCGGTGTAACTCATTGGGTTTCCGTGCTGGTCAACTAGAGATACATTTTTGTCTTCTTACTGCCGAGCGCATGAGCCATTAGCCTGACATAAATCCAGCTGAAATCTTGCTGGATTCCCATCTTTTTATCCTCTCGTGATATCAACTGTTCTGGACGGTGGAACTGAAGGGCATCACGTGATAAAGACATCAGTGTTGTTGCTGCTTATGTCACAGACCAGCCTGGTGACAGGTGACACAGTCTGGACAGGCTCCTCTCAGTCCTCATCCTCAGGGTGGTCTTCAACATACCTGGCCCAGTTATCACTAGTAGCCTTCTGAGTCTGTCTAGGGAGACTTGCCACATCTTCGATGACTGACCACCGTGGGCTGCTTCCAATGTCTCCTCCTTTCTGCCCACTCACCCCTGATTCTCCTTGGTTCTTACCCACCCTGGTCCTCGCTTGGGTCAAAATTGAGCCCCATCTCTTTTCACTATTACAATCGACACTATACTGATGGTCTGAATAGTCTTACTTGCTAGTTATTAGAATGTTTTTCCCTTTAAATGTCTCCTACAGCTTGAATACGGCGGTCCTCCTGACACTCATCTACATCGTGAGGTACCAAGAGGGGAGCTTCCTCTGCTGATGGTACACAGGGGCGGGACTTTGAACATGAAAAGCAATTGGGTTTTGAGACCGTCTTCAGGGTGCAGTCTGCATGGGTGGATACTGGAGCATTTTAAAGGAGAAGAGAGGGACTGGTGAGGTGGCTCAGTGGTTAAGGACACAGGCCGCTCCTACAGAGGACTGGGGTTTGATTCCCAGCTCCCATGTAGCAGCCTATAGTCACTTGTAACTCCAGTTCAACTCTAGTTCTGGAGTCTCAGACCCTTCCCCCTCCCCCCACCCCCATTTCTGACCTCCATGAGCATTAGGCATGCATGTGGTGCACATACAAGTAGATAAAACATTCTTACACTTGCAACCAACTAAGCCAACCAAGTCCCTTTCCCCATAGGGGTCTGGTATGTAATTGTTGCAAACAGCAGCCTCATTGGTAGTGTATGTAGCCTGTTGCCTATGTGGGTTGCCCTAAGGGACCTTGCAGATGGCTTTCTGGCAGTTTTAAGTCTCTGACCTCAATGCTGTCCCCAATCTAGGCTCCAGACAGGTATGTGTTGCTGGAGGGCTTCTCTCCAGGTTCCCCAAGCCCCGCAGTCCCACAATTCACTTATAAAATAATCACTCAGACACTTATATCACTTATAAACTGTATGGCCATGGCAGGCTTCTTGCTAACTGTTCTTTTATCTTAAATTAACCCATTTCTATAAATCTATACCTTGCCACGTGGCTGGTGGCTTACCAGAGTCTTTACATGCTGCTTCTCCTGGCGGTGGCTGCAGTGTCTCTCTCCTCAGCCTTCTGCTTCCCAGAATTCTCCTCTCTCCTTGTCCCACTTACTTCCTGTCTGGCAACCTACTTCCTGCCTGGTCACTGGCCATCAGTGTTTTATTTATATAGAGCAATATCCACAGCAGGTATGGAAGGTGCCTTTGGGAAGCCCCAGGGCACAGTGGCCAGGGTTCACATTGGCCAGGTCACCGTATCTATCTGCACCAAGCTGTAGAATAAGGAACATGTGACTGAGGCTCTGTGTAGAGCCAAGTTCAAGTTCCCTGGCCACCTGCAGACCCCCATCTCGAAGAAGTGGGACTTCACCAGGTTTGATGCAGATGACTTTGAAGACATGTCACTCCTGATGTCTATAGGGCCAACTATAT
Source organism: Peromyscus leucopus (assembly GCF_004664715.2). Taxonomy (NCBI): domain Eukaryota; kingdom Metazoa; phylum Chordata; class Mammalia; order Rodentia; family Cricetidae; genus Peromyscus; species Peromyscus leucopus. The sequence goes on along the minus strand of NC_051081.1, from coordinate 56,441,028 downwards.
TTCCAGTTCCGGTCCGCTGGATGAGTGGTGGGCCCTGCATTCCTGAGAGCTTCCACAGTGTTCTCCTGTACCTTAACAAATCATGTTTAGTAACAAATCTCACATCCAGTCTGAGAAAAAAAAAATCTCATACACATAAAATAAAGATAAATCTCAACTTTAAAAAAAATGAAGAGAAGGAAGCCTGTAAGGGACATGAACTTGCCGTCGCTGTTTCTCACCCTGTGATGATGCCCTGCGGTGCTTGGGGACTCTGTCAGCAAGGCCCCTTGCCAGATGGGACTCCTGCCTTTCAACCGTAACTGCGAACCCAAACAAACCGCTTTGTCTTATAATTTGCCGTGAGTAATAACGCAGGACTGTGGCATCAGATATTAGTAACAGAAGACGGACTAAAGCAAGTGGGACCCAGCTCCACAAACGGACCGCTGTCTACCAAAGACACAGGTGAGCGTCAGGGCTCTGGGCTCCCTGGGCTTAGAAAATGTTCGGTGAAACCTAGTTCGCTTGCTTATAAGACTTGATAAGTTCCTTAGCAGGCTAAAGGGCCTGAGGTCTTTCAAAGGGTGGAAACAGAGTCAGCAGTCTCGAAGCTGTCCACCTCTTTTGTGGGGTCCTGGCTGTCTGAAAGGTAAAGTTGCGTGAACCACCCTCGCAGAAGCCAGACGGTTCCTCAGAGTGTCGAGCAGGTTCACCAGTCATCCACTCATAACAGGGGTGAAAAATAACCCAGTTAACCCCCTTCCTCACATTAATGAAGGATCTGAGCCCCCAGGGGGTCCTAGGAAGACAGCAGGACAGGTAGATGGTGAGGGACCAACAGACATTAAAACTCAGAAGTCCGCACCCATTGAGCCAAAGCCCTCTTTGAATATTTGAAAAGTAGAAATCAGCAAATACTAACACACTTCACTTCAATGTCTGCAATGTTGCCTCTCACTGGTTTGGTGGGGTGAGGTAACGCAGTACCCGGGAACAGGGCGCCTACACAGTAGAAATGCACATGCCTGCTCACAGCTCTGGATGCAGGGTTTCTGAGCTCCCGCCTTGGTTTTCAGAAAGCCATCTCTCTTCTCCCTGTGTCTGTGTTCTCTGGTCTCTGAGCCTAATCTCCTTTTAGGAGGACGCCAGGTGTACTGGAGGAAGCCCACCCTAATGACCTCATCTAACAAAATTGTCTCAAGACTCCATCTTCAAGTAAGGCACTTTCTGGTATGTTAGGGGTTTGGACTCTTATACACATTGAATTTTCATTGTTGTTGTTGTTTCATTGTGATGTGTGCAAAGTAGAGATTCATTTATAATTTAACACAGGGAAGAGATCTACTGATATTCACCTATGTGTCTCCCCTCCTCCACTGTAGACTCATTTGAAGAAAACTAAGGTTAAAAAAAAATTGCTCCCAGATTCAGGAAGCCTGACATTTCTCCTTTCTCTTAGAGAAGGGTCTTTTTATTTGTATCCCTCTTTTAAAAAATCATTATTATTGTGTGTGGGGAGTGGGGTGGGGTGGGGGGTTCGGAGTTTTGCATGCATGTATGTCTGTGTATCACATGTGTGCCTGGTACCCTCAGAGGCCAGAAGAAGGCATTGGATCCTCTGGAATTGGAGGTGGTTGCGAACCAAAATGTGGGGCTTGTACTCAGGTCTTCTGAAAAAGCAGCCAGCACCCTTAGACAATGAGCCATCAATTCAGGCCCTGTCTTCCCAATTCAGGCCCTGTCTTCCGTCTAGAAAGCCATAGAGAAGAACATTCCAGGGTGAAGTAGGACTTTCCGGAAATGAACCATCCCAGACTTTCTGGAAGATGTAACCCCTGAAGGGATGAGCTATGCTTCCCAAGAAAGACAAGATGTGCCCTTTGTTTGAAGGTGTTAGAGTCGTCTGTATGTCGGGGAAGTGTATTCATTCCTTGGGTGGGAGGGGTGGGTAAAAGGCAGGACTGGAGGAAGGGGGACACTTGTCCATCTGTCAGTCTCCCTACAGGAGTCCCCTGTGAGAACTGGTCTGATGTGTTCTGACATCTTTGACATTGCTTTCTGGACCCATATCCCCATTCTGTCAACACTCTGGCAGGAGCAAAGACACACAAGAGAGACCTTTGTGGCTTCTGACTTCCCTGTGGCTATCTGACTCTTTTGTTTGGGCTTTTTGGTTTTTTCAAGAGGAGTTTCTCTGTGTGTGGCCCTGGCTGTGTGGGAACTCACTCTGTAGACCAGGCTGGTCTCAAATGCACAGAGATCCCTCTGCCTCTGCCTCCTGAGTTCTGGAATTAAAGATGTGCACCACCATGCCAGGATGGCTATCTGCCTCTTAAAACTGGTCCCCGAGAAAGAGGGATTTCTCCAGGTGTCTCATACTGGGAGAAGAAACAGGCTGAAGCCTGGTGCCAGCCAGAGGAGGAACTTGTCTCCCAGGAAGAGGCTTCAGGCTGTCCTGACAGCTTGTTAGACCGTCTTGCAGAAAAACTGGAGCTGAGATCATAATAGATGAGACCAAACTGTGACCAGTTCTGCATATCTCTGGCCTGCTATTTAAAATAAAACTTCCATGTCAGGACCCTGGACATGGATTTCAGAGGGTCACTGGGTCCCTTTGTTTCTCTTCCCAGTGTGGCCACATTGAATAAGTCTCCCTTTTCTACATTTCATGTTTACTCACCTCTCAATATACCTTTTTTTTTTGGTTTTTCGAGACAAGGTTTCTCTGTGTTGCTTTGCACCTTTCCTGGAACCCTCTTTGGCTGGCCTCGAACTCACAGAGATCTGCCTGCCTCTGCCTCCCGAGTGCTGGGATTAAAGGCGTGCGCCACCACCGCCCGGCCTCAATATACCTTTTAAGGATAAATGGCCCAGTTTGTTAGGGCTGTGCAGGCCCAGGCTTTGACCCTAACAACTCGACTAACAACCTCATATTCAAACTCTAGTTCATGGCACACAGCTGTCAGCAGGTGACCACAGACAAGCCTGATCATAGACATGAACAGGGGCCATCTAAGTGGCTTCTGATTTCCCAGATAGTCACAAACCAGAACTCCTCTGTCTTCTGTCCCCGTGGATCAGAACAGGGTCACAAGGAAGGGACAGCTGAATGTACCTCAGCAGCACCGTGACCTGGGAGGTGGAAGACAGAGAGAGGAGGACCTCAGTGCAAAGCTACCTCAGTATCCTACATCTTCACCCCTGGAGGAAATGACCTCCTAATGCTTGTTCATTTCACTGCAGTAGTTAGGTTGTCCAATTCTAAATGAACAAGCTGAAGTTGAACTCTGTGTCTAGAGAAATGCAGATCCGTGGTGGTGGTTTGAAAGAAAATGGCCCCCAAAGGGAGTGGCACTAATGAGAGGTGTGGCCTGGGTGGAGTAGGTGTTGTCTTGTTGGAGGAAGTGTGTCACTGTGGAGGAGGGTTTTGAGGTCTCATCTATGCTCAAGCTACACCCAGTGAGACAGTTCACTTCCTGTTGTCTGCGAATCAAGATGTAGACTCTCACTCCTTCTCCAGCACCATGTCTGCCTGCCCACCATGCTTCCCACCATGATGATAATGGACTAAACCTCTGAACTGTAAGCCAGCCCCAATTAAATGTTTTTCTTTATAAGAATTGCCATAGTCATGATGTCTCTTCACAGCAATAGAAACCCTAACTAAGACAATTATATATGTCAATAATGATTCCTACACATTTCCTATTATTATTATTATTATTATTATTATTATTATTATTATTATTGAGACAGGGTCTCTCTCCCTCCTTCCCTCTCTCTCTCTCTCTCTCTCTGTAGCCCTAGCTGTCCTGGGTGGCCTTGAACTCACAGAGAGCCACCTGCCTTGACCCCCATAGTGCTGGGATTACTGGTATGTGCCACCATGTCCAGTTACTTTCTACTTTAAAATCTATTATAATCAATTTTATTTTTAGACCAATAAGAGCCAGAACTTTTGAGTGGATTTGATTTCAGAGGGATGACTATGTTTTTTTTTTTTTCTCTCTCTCTTTTGATTAGTCTATGAAAATCTTGTTGGAGGAGGGAAAGGAATACTTCATGCTTAAGAAAATAATGCATTACAGAAAACTTGAAGATAAATCAAAAATCTAAAATTTAAGAACAGTTCATAAATTACATGCACTGGTCTGCTTCTCTTAAATTTTCTTTTACAAATGAAATTGTAAGGTGGTTTTCTGAGGTGGTGTTTGGATTAGGGGTGAGAGAGGAGGACTGGTAGGGTGAGAGATAGGTTACCAATGTTCTGAATGTAAGTAGGTTGCACTTGGGTTTTTTTGACATCCTTGTTAGATGACCTTAGGGACACACATCTCTACAGGCAGTTCTGGTTTTATCAGTGACGGTGAAGTTTCTGGACCCCTCCTGGCACCTTCCTTTCTTACTACCCTTCCTTCTTTGCATTCCTGTCTCACAGTCAGTGGGGTGTGAAGGCCCTACACGCCCAGCTGTACCCCATGAGTATAGATTAGCTCATAGCTCTCCCTAACTAGCAAAAAGCAGGCAGGAAGTTGAAGGTGAGGTGTGCCGGCCTTAGGCAAGGCTCTCTGTCAGGCTGTGCCTGTGTGAAACTGGTTGAAACCAGAGCAAAGCTGAACGCTGAAACAAGGGCTGGGGTAAGATATGGAGTGTAGGAGGTGCCAGGCACAAATGAAGTCCGCATCGTGGCCAGAATTCTTTTCTACATCTAATTGTCATAATCTTAATTTTCTTTCTAATGCCACTAGAAAATTGAGCAAGTAAAATACTTAGGAGATCTCACCAAGTTAAAGATTAAATTAGACAAAGTAAATTGATAATAGAGTTAGTGTTTTGATGCCTGGTTTAGCAAACAAGATATGTTTGGCTTACTGGAGCTATCAGAGGCTGGAGATGTGGCTCTGATGTGGAGAGCTTGGCTGGTATACACAAAGCATTGGGTTAGATCCTCGGCGCCTGAACAACAACAACAAAAGATACAACTGTAGAAAATCAGAGTGGCCATAGCATAGCACACGGCAGACATGCTTTATAAATACATTCCTTTACTATAAATGGTAGAGCATTGTGAAAAAAAAGTCATGCCTGCCAAGCTGAACAAGTTAAAGAAAATAGGAACAAAAATGTCCCCAAACAATGAAAAATAACCCTGACAAGATACCTACAGTGGCAGAAACTACAGAATGGCTTAAAAGAGCAAGCCAATGCTAGCCACTTCTATAAAGAGAAAAAAGGGAGAAGGAAAGCCATCAGGCAGGGATGCTGCCTGGGCTCCGAACGACTGTGGTGCACTGTGGGTGTCTGCAAGACGCAGAGGGCAGAGCTGTTGCTGATGACAGGCAGGGGGCTGGTGACGGTCTCAGAGAAAGCCTGAGTTACAGAAAACTTTATGGGCAAGCCAGCACACCAGGGCAATGTGGGACTTCAGAGAACCCGGTAAGATCCAATAGAGCATAGCACCTGCACAAAGGAATCAAGAAACCGGGCTCAAAGAAATTGCTAAAGAAGGTGTTCATCTACTGATGTGGAGAGGTGTTTGTCTAGAATAAATAGCTGGAGAGGTAGAGTACCAGGTGGAGAGATGGATGTTGTGCCTCTCCAAACTAGATCGTGGCATTTTCTGTGTCTAAAGTCAATGCCCCAATGAAGAGCAGACAGTTAGGCAGAGGACCAGAGCTACTTGTATGAATGAATGTGTAAGGTATGAATTCTGGACCTGCTACACCCTCCATGGCATTTCCAGATGGAGTGGTGATGCATTGCGAGGCTACACGTATGACATCGCCCACTCTTCTCCATGATCTCAGGTTAACGCTGTCAGGAGGGCAGTGCTGCCAATCAACTCTAGATCATGAGATTGTGGTGCAAGAATGGGAGCCAACAACGACATCTGCTTCTGCATCTCAGAATCCAGAAATGCCACAGTGATGCCAAAGGTGATGTCTGTGTATTTATACAAGGGTTGGTTATTTCGTTTTCGGGGGAGGGGGGGTTTGATTGCTTGTTTTCTGTGCCATATCCGTGTCTTGTACTGGATTTACAAAGGACTTTATGTGCACTAGAGACTAGCTCAGAGAGCTGAAACATGTACCACGTCATACAGCTAGAAACAGCCAAGATTCCAAAACAGCTTCACCTGGCATCAGTACCTGTACTCTAAGACAGTGGTTCAAAACCTTCCTAATGCTGTGACCCTCTAATACAGTTTTGCGTGTGTGGTGACCCCCAGCCATAAAATTATCTTTTGTTGTTACCCCATAACTGGAGTTTTGCCACTGTTGTGAATCAGACTGTAAAGATCTGTGTTTTCCAATGGTCTTAGGCAACCCCTGTGAAGGATCATTTGACATGCCCCCTCCAAGGGGTTGTGACCCACAGGTTGAGAACCACTGCTCTAAGGCCTATGAAGGATTGTAAGTCCATATGGTGAAATCACTGGTGTGGCACACAGCAGAATCTTCCCAAGTGAAATTGGTGGACATGCTGCTCTGGTTCTCCAGAAAAATGATCCCATCCTTGTGCTGAGAGAATGCCCGCCGTGACAGAGGCCATGAGCATCGTTAGCTACTCCTCCAACCACCCACAAATAAGGAAGACAGTAAATAGAGAAGGTGTGCTAGAACTATCACATACACACACACACACACACACACACACACACACACACATACACAGACTGACTCAGAGGGAGATAGATAATAGATAGATAGATGATGATAGATAGATGATAGATAGATAGATAGATAGATAGATAGATAGATGATAGATAGATAGATAGATAGATAGATAGATAGATAGATAGATAGATAGTAAGACAGAACACTGTAGGCTACTTCATAATACCCTTCTTAGGGTAGAACCTGAGCAAATTAGGAAAAGCAATCTTCCATGATCCTGTGACCAAACCCTCATAGGAAAGAGAGTTTCAGTAAACTGATGCTGAGGGAATGTTCTGGACAGATCTAGGGTTTTTTTTTTTTTAATGGTACTATGATAAAACACTCTGACCAAAAGCAACTCAGGGAGGATGAGCGTATTTCAACTTACAAGTTGTAGTCCAATATTAAGAGAAGCCAGGGCAGGAACTCCAGGCAGGAACCTGAATGCAGGATCCATGGAAACTGTTCTCTGGTTTGCTCATAGACTCAAGCTTAGCTAGCTTTTTAGTACAGCCCAGGACCACTTGCCCTGAGGAATGATGCCACCCACAGTGGGCTGGGCTCTCCCATATCAATTAATAATAAAGACAGTCCCTCACAGACAAGACCACAGACGGGCTTGATGAAGCTTCGGTTCAAACTCATCTCTTCTCCAGGTGAGTCTGGGCTGTGTCAAGTTGACCCTTACCGCTAACCAGGACATGGGCCATTGAAGGGTCAGTGCCTGGTGCTCTGGAAGATCCTTCGGTGTTCACTGTGTTAACTTGGTTTTCTTTTCTCATGGAAGAGCCCTCATCACTCTATGGTTTCCCCTCTCAGTTTGTAGGTTTCAGTTATCCCAAGGTTTTTATTCTTCAGCAAATTACCCATGCACTTCCAATTTCCATATTTCCCTCATAGTCCCCTTTTTGCATTTTCATCCTTTAAAGAAAATTGAACCAATGCAAACAAAATTTATGCCACATTTTTTCTGATGTTTCTGTTTTCCTGACTAAAACCCATAATACAGTACTAGAAATGGTAAACACAGTTATTTAAGGAGAAGAATACATCAGTGCTATAAACATAAGAAAGCAACATATTGTATTTTTCTAAATGAAATTAAAGAAAACATACCAGAAATTGATTAAAAAAAAAAAGAGCAAATGAATGGGTGGAACTTGAGGTCATTACATTAGGTGAGAGATGCCAGAAAGACAAGTGTCACCTATTTTTCTCTCCCATGTGGAATCTACATTTAAAAGGAAAGAGAGGGAAATAAAAGACACACTGGAAAGAGCAAAATGGAATAAAGAGGGCGGTAGCAGGGTAAATATGATCACAGTGCAGTGTGTGCACAGAAGGAAATGGAATGAAGTCTGTGATTTCATGTAATTAGTCTATTCTAATAAAATATCAAACTATACCAAGTGAAAATATATATAAATTAAAAAAAGAGTTCATAAAAGCTGCAGGACATTAAAGTCTGTAATAGTTTATGGTATTTTTGTATAGTCAATGTTCAATTAGAAAGTACAGTGTAGTAAGGGTTGGGGATCTAGCTCAGTGGTAGAAGATTCTGTCCTCAGCTCCGGAAAAGAAGGAGGAGGAGGAGGAGGAGGAGGAGGAGGAGGAGGAGAAGAAGAAGAAGAAGAAGAAGAAGAAGAAGAAGAAGAAGAAGAAGAAGAAGAAGAAGAAGAAGAAAGTACAGTGTAAAAACTTGATTCCTAGCAATGTGGAGAGAGAGAGAGAGAGAGAGAGAGAGAGAGAGAGAGAGAGAGAGAGAGAGAGAGAGAGAGAAAGTCTAGTCACAATAATATCACAATTGCCATATCAGGGGTGACAAGCAACTCCTATTCAAATTGCACCTTTAAATCAAATCAAAATTTTAAAAGCCAGGAAGAGATGCCAAGAGCTTGCCAGCCAGCAAAACCAGGACAAAATTTTTCTCTCGTAATGTCATTGCTGTTCAAGTTCATTTTGTAGAACTGCCAGAAGTCTTATAAAGTTTTTACTACCCTCAGGGAGATAACTGAAGGAAAAACCATCCATTTTAAAGGAAGAAGTTATTAAATAAAAGCTAGTGTGAGTGGCCATCAGCTTCATACACTAAAATGGAAATTAGGAAACTTAGAAACAAAAATTTAAGGTCAAACAGAAGGAGCTCTAGATAGACACTGTCACAGAGATTTAGTGAGTTATTTCCAAGGGATTCCCTGGGAATAAGACCCAGGGAAGGCAAAGATATATAAATATGAATAAGATTAAGAACTGGGGAGGGGCATGGCCGGGCGGTGGTGGCGCATGCCTTTAATCCCAGCACTCGGGAGGCAGAGCCAGGTGGATCTCTGTGAGTTTGAGGCCAGCCTGGACTACCAAGTGAATTCCAGGAAAGGAGAAAAGCTACACGGAGAAACCCTGTCTTGAAAAACAAAAAACAAAGAAACAAAAAAAAAAAAAACAAACAAACAAACAACAAAAAAAAGAACTGTGGGGGGGGCAAGGCACTTATATATATATTTTATAAGCGTTCCTGAAGACCATCAAAGAATTAGTAAGAAGCAAGAAAGGAAACAATAGTGGTGATGGGGGAATGTCTTTTTGTATGCTATGAAAACATGTTGCTCTGATTGGTTGATAAATAAAGCTGTTTGGCCTATGATGAGGCAGAATAGGGTAGGGGGGACAGTCTAACTAGAGAGGAGGAAGTAGAAAGGCAGAACAGAGAGGACACTGCCAGCTGCTGCCATGAGAAGTGAGATGTAAAGATACCAGTAAGCCACGAGCCACGTGGCAAAGTATGGATTTATAGAAATGGGTTAATTTAAGATGTAATGTCTAGCTAGCAAGAAGCCTGAGCCAATAGGCCATACAGTTCGTAATTAATATAAGCTTCTGTGTGTTCATTTGGGTCTGAGCAGCTGTGGTGACTGCCAGGACATGGGAGCCAGGTAGGACCAGGAAAACTTCAGCTATATAGTGGCTAAAATTTTTAAATGAAGAAATATTTTTAGGTTAAAAATATATCCTGAATCCTTTCCATGTTAATGGAACGTAAACTGGATCCATTCCTAAGCACATTAGAAGTCCAAGAGAAAGAGAGAGTTTGAAAATCATCAAAGGGAAAATGTTAGATTTCTGACAGAAGATAATCATTACCAACAGCAAACTTCTCACACAGTCCAAGAAACCAAAAGACTAAGTTGTTAAGATGCTAACTTAGAGTCAGACTTGGTAGACATGTCCCGAAGGTTAGCACTTGGGAGGCAGAAGGCTCATCCATGAGGGCAAGGCCAGCCTGGTCTACATTGTGAGTTCCGGGACAGCCAGGGCTACACAGCAAGACCCTGTCTCAAAAGAAGAAAAAGAAAAGAAAAAATAGACAAACAAGACCCACAACACAACTAAACATGCTCACTTAGGATTTCCAGCTCAGTTGTGTTGTGGAACATAGAATGACGTTGACTCTATGATAGAGCCCAACACTTGGTGGAAACAGCAGCCCCAAGAGAGAGCACAGAATAAGTGACAGCAAAGTGAAAAAAAATTCCCTGAATAATTAAATGTTTCTGGAAAAATAGTCTCTCTATGTTAGAACAACAAAGGGTGTGATGCCATGTCCTATGAAGCTAGAGTTTAGGAACAGGGGCAGGAGGATCAAGAGATCAAGGTCATTCTTGGCTGGAACAGCTGGGCTACATTAGACTCTGTCTCAAACAAACAACCTAAAAAGTAGAGGAACAATTGTTAAACCTGAAAATTTTAAGGAGAAAGATCAAAGCCATGATCACCTAAGCAAAGCAAGCTTTATTTTAGAGGTGCACCTGGGGCTGGCCAGGTGGCTGTCTCACCTTAAGTTGAGATTTTTGAGAGCAGCCCCTTACAGACTTTTTGGGATCCCTTATGTGGGGACAAGTTAAGGTGGATAGAAACAGCTGTAGGTGCATTGACAGGGGTGAGATACTTGGCTGTTAGTAAGAAAACATTGAAAGGTAAGCGTGGTGGTTTGTATAAAAATGGCCCCCACAAGCCCCTATAGGCCATAGATCAACTATTTGGAGACGTGGCCTTGTTGGAGTCAATGTGGTTTTGCTGGGGGAAGTGTGTCTCTAAGGGGTGAGCTTTGAGGTCGCAGAAGCTCAAGACCGACTAGTCTGTCACTCTCTCCTCCTGCTGCCTGTGGATCCAGATGTAGAACTCTCAGCTCCTTCTCCAGCACCATGTCTGCCTGCATGCTGCCATGCTTCCTGCCATGGTGATAATGGACTGAACCTCTGAAACTGTAACCTGTAAATGTTTCCTTGATAAGAGTTGCTGTGGTCATGGTGTCTCTACAAAGCAATAGAAACCCTAACTAAGGCAGCAGGAATAAAAGCAAGAAAAAACATCATGTGGAAGGGAGTCATAGATCATGGGGTAGGTGGTCACGGTCATAGATCAAGGTATCTTGAAGACATATTTTGTAAGGCAAAGGATGGTCATATATCATGGGGTCATGAGTTCAGCAAGACAAAGGGTAGTCATACATCATGAGGTCAGAAGTTCAGTGAAAGTTGAAAAGCATGTTTCGCAGGGTACATTATTAGCTTTAGGAAATAGAAACTTGTTCTTGTAAGGTATGGAGACTTAACAATGCAGCTTCTGTTCTGGTTTCATACAGTGACCAAAAGAGTTGTGTTGGGAAATGAAAGAATGTTAAGAATGCAGTGAAATTTCCTTTTCTTTCTTCCTTTCTTCCTTCCTTCCTTCCTTCCTTCCTTCCTTCCTTCCTTCCTTTCTTTCTTTCTTTCTTTCTTTCTTTCTTTCTTTCTTTCTTTCTTTCTTTTTTCCTCTCCTCCTCCTCCTCCTCCTCCTCCTCCTCCTCCTCCTCCTCCTCTTTTCCAAACAGAGTTTCTCTGTGTAGCTTTTGGAGCCTATCCTGGAACTTGCTCTGCAGACCAGGCTGGCCTTGAACTCACAGAGATCCATCTGCCTCTGCTTTTCAAGTGCTGGGATTAAAGGTATGTGTGAATTTTCTAATTAAATATGGATACTGAAGTTTAAGCACAGGAGCTGGAGAGATGGCTCAGTGGTTAAAGAGCACTGGCAGGCAGATCTCTGAGTTTGAGGCCAGCTTGATCTACAGACTGAGTTCAAGGCCAGCCTGGTCTACAGAATGAGCTCCAGGATAGCGAGGGGTACACAGAAAAACCTGTCTTGAAAACCCAAGAAAAACTAACAACAACAATAATGCACAATTATCAAAAGAAGAAAAACAATTCACAGCATCAATACTGATAAGTTTTAGGCCTCCTGAAGGCCTCTCTGATGCAGTAAACTGAATCAGACGAAATGGGAAAGCCCAGGCTTAATGGGTAAAATGCTCCCAGGCGATTCCCTGACCCCTGCAGAGAGGAGCCAGGGACATGAGACCAGAAGAAGTGTTTGTTTTTGGGGATGCAGCTTATATCCCCTGTGGGAGTAGTCTTGAGCCTCTCTGGGGGAGGAGCTGTGTTTGGAGGGCTTTGAAGGGGCGGGTTTAGGGAAAGAGATGGGGAGGGGAGTTGAGGTGGATTTTCCACCAGACTCCTTCCAAACATTCCAGACTCTTTGGGTGTAGGGATGCCAGGGTGCCAGGGGTTGAGGTGGAGCTCCCACCCAAACAAATACTGGTAGAAAAAAAGATGAAAACATCCTAAAAAACAGTTTCAACAGAGAATAGGCAAGAATTAAAAAAGGAAACAAAGGAGAAATGATTAAGAGGGAAACCCCAACCTGGGAGGTGGCAGCTGCTGGGGCTGGTGCTGGAGAACTCTGGGTCAGGAGCAGACACCACAGTGGAGTTGCTTCTGCAAAAGCTACAAAGTTGCACACCGGGTTTAGCCACCCCTGGCAGGAACTGCTTCTGCCAAGTGACTAGGTGTTGCTGGAACCTGCTCACAGGAACAGCAAGCAAACAGGAAGTCACACAGGAAATAGACAGGAAGTCACAGGAAGTGAGTAAAATTAAGCAAATAGCTTCTTGCCCCAGAGACTCACAGAACCCCCACCCCTAGCCCCACCCCCGTTCCCCTGCTGACAGAGCCAATGTGGTGTCACAGGCAAAGCAGAGTGTCACAGTAATTCTGTGGTGGATGCTGCCCTCCACCCTGCTCATCCAGCACTCCTCAGTGGATTGTTACTGTGGCCTTGGTCAGGTGGTAATGAAACACTCATCACCAGAAGTTACAGCAAGTATGCTAAAGCCTTTCATCCGAGGGCTCTCTGGCTCCTTCTCCATCCTGTTTCACGTGGCTGGATTTCTACCCATACCACACTAGTTTGTAGCCACAGAAAGCCCAGTGACCAGTAAAACTCTGGAACTTACGCTCCAACTCCTAAGTAGGCAGGAATAATGTCATGTTAGGATGTTGTGGGGATGTAAAAATGACCGCCATGGGGTCTGGAGAGAGGGCTCATTGGTTAAGAGCATTGCCTGCTCTTCTAGAGGACCTGAGTTCAGTTCCCAGCACCCAGTGGTGGCTCACAACCATCTGTAACTCTAGTTCCATGGGATCTGTTGGCCTCTCTGGCCTCTCCAGCCACCGTGCACACAAATGGTGCACAGGAATACGTGCAGGCAAAACACCCACACATATAAAAAAAATAAAATAAAAAAAGACAGATATGTTAACTATTGCCAATAGCTGGACATGACTATGTAAAATAAATTGAAAAAAATATAGACAAATCAGAACACATCTTACATGTACCTCACATATTGCAATGTAGAAGTACTTGAAAGAACTAGAAATAAAGTTTGAAATAATGTAAATGAAGTTGGAAGAAGAGTTACTACGTTTCATGCACCTTTATGTAAAGTTTCACAAACATGATTTCTTTTTAATATGAGAAAATTTATTCATTTGTATTTCCAAAACTGCTCCACTCCCTACCTCCATGTTCCTTTTAATTTTGTTTCTTCTGGACAAATGAAATAATGTTTTTTTCTGACCCACCCACAACTTTTTAAACAGTTGATGCTTTTACAGCTGCCGATTCTAATATTAGCAGGCTAAGGGAAGTTCACCCTCCCAGCTAATTCAAAATAAAGATGAGATTAAAGAAGGGCAACTGAGGAGAATTTACTCTGATTGTTGGTGATCACCGGTGCCGTGATCACAAGGTCATCATGCCATGTACGGTTTGCACCCTAGTTTGAGCTAGCACCCTGTGTGAGTTGGTCCTGCCTCCAGAGGACGAGAAGGAGGAGGGCATTTGTTGTGGCGAGGATGAGGACGAAGGTTCCCAGGAAACCGCTCCCTCTGGAGGGTCACTCCTGGGCGGAGCAGAGCCAGGAAGTTCTCCTGTTAGTAGTCATCAACAAACTGTTGGGGACGGTTAGCATCTTGTGGATCTGGTTTTTATTTTTGTTGCTTTTCCAGTGCTAGAGTTCAAGTTCAGGACCTTGCCTGGGTGATGCAGGAGTGCCACCCATGGCCATAAGGCGGTACCTCTTGGGATGAGTAAGGGGCAGAGCTGTAGATGCCTGCCTGGACTGTGAAGACCGCCATTGGTATTGAACTAATAGATCATCTAATAGATATTCCTGCAGCCGGGGCATCAGTGCCTGTTAGGCAAGCCCTTCCCCACCCAGCTACACCCTTGGTGCCGCTTTTACTTTTTTATTTGAGACCACCTCAATAAGTCGCCCAGGCTCGCCTTTGATTCACTTTGTAGACCAGGCTGGCTTTGGACTTGCAATCTTCTTCCTTCATTCTTCTGAGTAACTAGGATTCCAGGCCTGTACCACTGGGCCTGGCCGACTGTTAATTCACGTTGCTTTGTAATCGTGAGTTTTGGTATTTTTTTAAAAGATTTATTTATTTACTATGTATACAGGAGAGGGTGCCAGATCTCATTACAGATGGCTGTGAGCCACCATGTGGGTGCTGGGAATTGAACTCAGGACCTCTGGAAGAGCAGTCGGTGCTCTTAACCTCTGAGCCATCTCTCCAGCCCAGTTTTGGTATTTTTAAGCCTTCCCTGGCCATTCCCCTCCCACCACGTCCCCGCTCTTTCAACGTTGTCTTTATTGTACGTGCTGTCCTGAAGCTCTGCCTTCTTTCAGGACTCTGATTTCCCAGCTGTCCTCTGCAGCCGAGGCTGCTTCCCTTCGATTTCTCTCCAGCAGCCCCGACTCGTGCACTTTAGTTGGTATGTGTCATCGACCCTCAGCATTCATTATTACTTTTCTCTGCTTGTCTGAATAAAACCGTTAAGATCCATGGGCTCAGAAAGACACATCTTTTGCTTCTTCGTGTCCTGAAGGGGGAGCAGACACAACACCATGAGTCATGACTGGTGTCGGGCAACTCCCAAGGGAAATCACTCTTTCAACCAAGGGGATGAAATCCAGCCCTTCACCGAATCCTCATGTGAGAGCACAGTAGGCTGACAGAGGCCGAGAATATTCTAGAGTGGAAGGTTTTCAGTCGCAGGCATTTCACAGACCCAGGGCGATTACTTGGCTGTCTCTGCTATGGTGGGGATAGATAGGAAGTCTCACTGTTACTGTCAAAGTTAAATTCAGCTGGGAACTAGATGGAGAACCCAGGCTAATTAATGGAGAACCCAGGCTAATGGAGACACTGGTTATGTTATGTCAATATTATCGTTCCTGACTGCTAAGCATGCCCGCTGTGGTGTTTTGAATGACAAATGCCCTCCGTAGACTCATGTATTTGTCTCCAGTTGGTGGCACATTTTGGGGAGGTTTAGGAGGTGCGGCCTCGCTAGAGGGAGTATGTAACAGAGGGCTGGTTTTGAGGTTTCATAGCCTCGACCCACCTCCAGATTGCTCTCTCTGCTTCATGGCTAGGATTGAAGACATGAGCTCTCAGCTTCCTGCTCCCGCCGCCATGCCTGCCCCTTGCTACCATGCCTCCCACCATAATGGACTCTCATCCCTCTGGACCCACAAGCCAAAATAAACTCTTCCCTAAGTCGTCTTTGGTCATGGTGTTTTATCACAGCTAGAGGAAAGTCAATACTACACCCACCAGTGCCTGACCTCAGCTTTAGACAGAATCTGCCCAGGCGAGCTCCCTGCACACCTCGGAGTAGAACAGGATGGAAGGCCAGTGGACCTCTAGCCAGGCAAGAATTTTGAGAGAAACAGAAAGCTTGGGGTTCCGGTGATCTGCTCCTTGGAGGCTCTGATATACAAATTCACCTCCATTTGCTTCTCAAGGCCTCTGGGGAGTCAGAAGAGTGACTGTGGCCATATGCTACCATCTGGGAAGGCATCAGGAGGGTAGGGGTGGGAGGTAGGAGGCAGCCCTGAAGGGTAATGTCACATGAGCTGCAGAATCACAGGGGTTTAAATATCAGATCTCTTGGTTATGCACTGGAAATAACTTATTAAATGTCAGTTTCCTCTTCTGTAAAATGGGAATTTTACCTACAAGGTTTGAATTACAAATTGGTCTGGTCTATTTAGATCTGGGAAAAGCCCCCCCCCCTTTTCCCCTCTTAACCCTGACTTTTGAGTCTCTAACTCCTCCTGCATGTTTTCTTTCCTGGTGATGGAGAGCTGAAAGCATGGTTCACTGAGAAGGGGTGCTGTGTAGGCTACGGAACGCTGTGTTACATGGTCAAGCTAAGAGGAAAAGATGGAAGCCTTTGCTCACTTTAACTTCTCCCCAGAACAGGGAAGATATTTGAATGATGGAGGGGCCAGAAGGGGACAGTGGGAGCAAATCCATCCCTTCCTTCCTTCCTTCCTTCCTTCTTTCCTTCTTCCTTTCCTCCTTTCCTTCTCTTTCTTTCTTTCTTTCTTCTTTCCTTCCTTCCTTCCCTCCTTTCTTTCTTTCTTTCTCTTACACACATATTCACACTCACACACACACACACACACACACACACACACACACACACACACATTGAGTGTGCACAGGTGTTTGTATAGGTTTGTGCCTGAGGATTCCAGAAGTCAGCCCTTGGGTGTTGTTTCTCAGGCACCATCAACCTTTTAAAAAATTAATATTTTTTTTATTTTTGGAGATTATAATATAATCACATAAGTTCCCCCATTTCCTTTCCCCCCTCTAGCCTCTCTCATGTACTTCCTCTTGCATTCTCTCAAATTCATGGCTGATTTTCTTTAATTATCGTCTTACACCCCCACCCCACCCCGACACATTTGTTCCTAAATACGTAATACACACCTCAATGCATAAACACAACCTTCTCAGTCTGTATAGTGTTACTCGTATGTACGTTTTCAGGGCTGGCCTTTTGGTATTGGCTAACCAACTGTGGAGCTCTTCCCTGGGGCAGACTCTCTCTTCCTCTCCACGTTCTTCAGTTGCTTGTGTTCTTTATCTGGGGTTGAGGTCTCTTGAGCTTCCCCCCTTGATGTTAACATGTCCGTTGCTGTTGTCCTTGTTCAGCTCATGTTGAGGCAGTCATGTTGGTGAGGCTTTAGGGTGTAGCTTGGCAGTCCCAGGAGACAATCTCACAGTGAACCTTCATTCCTCTGGCTCTTACACTTCCTGCCACCTCTTCCACAATGACCCCTGGGCCTTAGGTGCAAGAGATATGTTGTAGATTTATCAGTCAGGACTGGGCTCCATAACTCTGTGTTTTGATTGGTTTTAGTTTCATTTTTGGTCTCCAACTATTGTAGAGAGAAGTTTCCTTGCTGAGGGGTGAGGACCACACTTGTCTGTGAGTATAGGGATAAATATTTAGAGTGTGGTCAGAGATGATGTTTGTTTAGTAAAGTGGTGGTTGAAGGTCCTTCTCCAAGACCCATGACTTCACTAGCCCTGGGTAGTTAGCTGGTTTTCTCCTACCAAGCATGGTTTCCTTCTTATTGAGCAGGCCTGAAATCTAATTATAGAGCTGTTGGCTACTGCCAAGGAACGTGTGCCACTACTGTATTCCTAGGGTTACTGTGCCATGCTGATCATGGCTGTGGCTCATAGGTGACAGTTGGGTAAGACTCTTGGTTGCTTCTTTTATTTGGGAACTTGTATGGTGCTTTCCGGTGTTGGGGGTTTTGTTAAGTAGCCTATGGTTCTTGGGGATACCTTGTTTAAATATCTGTCTTTTGACATTCCAGTAAATGGTCATGATTCCATTACAAGAAGTAATCTCAAGGTCAAAGAGCCAACAGATACCCAGGAAAATAAAACGGCAGGAAAGTGATTAAAAATAGAGCGCTGATGTTATAACCCCCAAACGGACACTCTAGCTAAATAATAACTGAATTGATGCGACAGCAACTGGTCATCTAGACAGGTTATAGTTAGAATCCTCGTCTGTGAGAGCCTGGTGACTGCAGTCTCACTTCTTGCTGTTAGTGGGATTCTTCTGTCCCTTCTAAGGCTAGTGATCTCTTGGTTAAAAGTCTAATGGCTTAAGGTCTGGATTGCATCTGACAATCTTTTTTTGACCATGATTTAACCACATGGACTCACAAATCTAAAACAGGAAATGAGGTGTATACAAAGGTTTCTGATGTACTAAATATGTATGTATATACATATTTATATATATAACTATATATATAAAACATATAACACACACATGTGGTGGTATTGTGTTCCCCAAAATATTGTGTACTCTAATAAATTTATCTGGGATCAGAGAACAGACAGCCACTAGATACAAAGGCTAGAAAATGGTGGCACTCACACCTTTAATCCTAGCATTCCAGAGATAGAAATCCCTCTGGATCTCTGTGAGTTCAAGGCCACATTGGAAATAGCCAAGCATGGTGACACACGCCTTTAATCCCAGAAAGCCAGCCCTTAATCCCAGGGAGTGGTGATAGAAAGCAAAAAGATATATAAGGCGTGAGGACCAGAAACTAGAAGCATTTGACTGGTTAAGCTTTCAGGCTATGGAGCAATACAGTTCAGCTGAGATTCATTCTGGATGAGGACTCAGAGGCTTCCAACCTGAGGAAACAGGACCAGCTAAGGAATTGGCAAGGTGAGATAGCTGTGGCTTATTCTGTCTCTCTGATCTACCAGCATTGACCCCAATAACTGGCCTCGGGTTTGAATTTGTTAATAAGAACTTTTAAGATTCCTGCTACACACACACACACACACACACACACACACACACACACACACATATACATATATACATATAATCATAGCAATTCATAAGCAAAAGAATTAAATTACCCCAGGGCAGTGGTGGCGCACGCCTTTAATCCCAGCACTCGGGAGGCAGAGGCAGGCAGATCTCTGTGAGTTCGAGGCCAGCCTGGTCTCCAAAGTGAGTTCCAGGAAAGGCGCAAAGCTACACAGAAAAACCCTGTCTCGAAACACCCCCCCCCCAAAAAAAAAAAACAAACAAACAAAAGAATGAAAAAGAAAAAGAATTAAATTACCATTGTAGCAATTTACAAACCAGAGTTCTGGAAATTAAGGTACCTGCTAGTGTCTGCCTTTGACAGTTGCACAAGCGTGGAGGAGACCTTTTCATCGGTAGCTCTATAGGACAGTCAGAGAAAGTCCCGTTGGCCCTGGTTGAGAGGCCTTTGTCAACAGGCCCCTATGTGCATGGATGATGATGTACCAGCTCAGCCGGGTCTCTGGCCACCCTGGGAGAGATACAAAAGATTTTCGCTGACTGGAGTAATTTGGGTCTCCGTTTACATGGCAAAGATGAATGAGATGAGTATCTATTAGACGGGGGTAACGCCATCCTCCACAGCTCTGCTTTTAAAGGAGCAGTGAAAGGCTTGAGCTTAGATTGAGGAATCAGGTGGTGAGGAAAGCCAGCATCAGCTTTCACCTTGCATACATCTTTCCTGTGCCTCTGCCGAGCTGCTGTTGTGTTGGGAGTCTCTCAAGCTACACTGTGTCTCCATCCCACCCCACAGCCTTGAACTCAGTATCGTCCTGCCCCAGCATCCCCACTAGTTAGGGTTACAGGCACTTGCCCACCATGCCCAACTCACACAACGGACTTTTATACAGAAACTAAAATGAAACAACTTAGATAAGTCTCAAAAACAACGTTGAGTTAAAGAAAGCAAAACCCAGAGCATTGCGTATCATATCACATGTGTTCTTTCGCTTTATCAACTTGCAAGATAATTTCATCTGGGATAGATACACATGATGTGTGAAACGAAAGCGTAAAAACATGCCTGGGAGCCGGGCAGTGGTGGCGCATACCTTTAATCCCAGCACTCGGGAGGCAGAGGCAGGCAGATCTCTGTGAGTTCTAGGATAGCCTGGTCTACAGAGCAAGTTCCAGGACAGCCAGGGACTACACAGCGAAACCCTGTCTTGAAGAAAAAAAGAAAAGGAAAAAAAAAAAAAAAACCACACATGTCTGGGATTGATCTAGTCCAACTGTAAAATAAAAGACTCCAGCCTCCTGTTGTGACTTAAAAAGGACCTATCTGGAGAAAATGTTAAGATTCTTGTGGGAGTGCAAAGGTAAGGGATATTTACATTATAACTGTTCTTTTCTAGGTGATTGACATGCAGATGAGGATGGAGGTTATGGAGACTGTCTAGATAATTACTGGAGAAGGGATAATTATCTGGATAGATGATCAAACATCCCTCAAAGCTGGCAACAGTGCAGAAGAATGCCTGGGAAGATATTTCAGATATTCCTTTGTGAAGTAAGGAGAGCCTGCAGCTGAGACCCACTTATTAAGAAGGTAAGAGGGCTCATGGCAGAGCACTTGCCTTACAGGCATGAGGTGTCGGCTTCAATCCCAGCACACACACACACACACACACACACACACACACACACACACACACTCACACACAGTGGGGGAGGATGACAATCAGATGGTTTGTATGTGATGGATACCGTTTTATACCATGTGTCGTTTAATTCAGGACACATTGCAAGCAAGGTATGATGCAGAATTTTATATGATTATGCAGTGTCTTTAAAATTTAAAAATAATGTCTGTGGGGGAGGGGTGTGCATCTGTGTGTCTATGTGCGCGCGCGCATATGTGTGTGTGTGTGTGTGTGTGTGTGTGTGTGTGTGTGTGTGTGTGTGTATCTATCTGTTGCTGGGGATTGTACCCCAGGCTTTACGCATGCTAAGCAAGTACTCTGCTATCTGAGCTACATTCTCAGACCCCATACAGTGATTTAAGTTTCCAGACAAGAGATCAGAGCTCAAAGAGGTTGCCCAAGGTGAGTGTGCTGAAGAAACTTGGACCTGAAAGACAGAGCTTTCACTGTCCCAGTCTGCACATGCTCCCTGAGAGCCAGGGTGCAGTGTGGAGAAACTGGAGGAGGTGGGCCTTCTCTTTACTCACGTTCTGTGTTGACGATGGCCAAGTCAGGCATCGTGAGGGTCCTCGAGGGGACCTAAATTAATTCTCAGAAAATTCCTCTTGACTAGCACAGTAGTTCTAATGTGTGGGACAAAATTCTTTTGTAAATATGAAGTATTTAAATAATAATACAATCACACCAATCATGTATGCCTTTTGGGATTTTTTTTTTTGTGTTTTCAGACAGGTTTCTCATGTAGCTCAGGCTAGACTTGAATTTGCTGTGCTCCCTGATGCTCCTGTCTCCACATCTTGAGTGCTGGGGTGGTAAGCACGCCCCACTGTGTCTGGTGTATGCGGTGCTGGAGGAACACAGGCTTTGTGGACACAGCGTATGTCCTTTACAAATGTAACGACAGCCCCAGCCCAACACGTATGCCCTTGGGATGCGTCTCCTGCTCGCTTACTGTGCCCTCACACACCTCACCTCTCATCCATCATCGTGGCGGCTGGGATTTGAACAGCTCCCCTTTACAGATAAAGGACAAAGCCTCAGAAAGCTGAGAAGTCAGGGCTGGAGAGGTGGCTCAATGGTTAAGGGCACTGGCTACATTTACAGAGGACCTGGGTTTGATTCTCAGCACCCACATGGCTCGAAACCACCCACATGATGGCTCACAACTCATATCTCCAGTTCCAGGGGATCCCTTGCCCTCGTCTGACCTCTACAGGCACCAGGTACACATGTGGTATACATATATACATGCAGGCAAAACATTCATGCATATAAACTAATCTGTTGTCTGTCTGTCTGTCTATCTATCTATCATCTATCTATCTATCTATCTATCTATCATCTATCTATCATCTATCTATCTATCATCTATCTATCTATCTATCTATCTATCTATCTATCTATCATCTATCTTTTAATCTGAAAAGACTCATGACACAGTCATGCGTGATCTGAACTATTACAGCCTAGGCCTTTCTGGTTTTTACAAACCAGGGTTTCAAATAATCATTAGCTGAGCATTCTTGAGATAAAACATTAAGCTGACTCCATGCTACCTACTTTCAGATTCCCAGGGGCTGCAGAGTTCTCTTTGGAGAAGAAATCAGAGAGCCGCATTGCCCTGGGGAACACAGAAAGTGTTGTTCTGGGGAAGGAACTCTAGCTGCTGTCTTAGTCTTTGGCCAGCATCACTCACCATCAGGAGCCCATTGCCTGATGCTCTGGGATCCAGGCCTACTCACTAGTTGAATGTTGTTACTATTTCAGGATTAGTAGTTTTGAGCAGGAATTAAAAGTTTACTTTTTTAAAATTTGAGACATGTAGCCCAGGCTGGCTGAAAATTCACTATGTAGCCAAGGATGACCTTGAAATTCTTTTTTTTTTAATTTTTACATTTTGACAAGTTCATACATGTATTTAATATATTGTGACCATATTTACAAACTCTATCATCTCTTGTCTCTTCTGAGTCCCTCGCTCTTCCCATCTCATCTCCCATTCTCCTATCTTCATGTCTGATATTAAAAAAAATATTTTGCGGGTCTCGTGTAGGTATCCACTATTGGTGAAATTATTAAGGCCACTCCACTTAGTTAAAAGGAAGATTTATTTAGTGGGCAACTTACAAATGAAGGGGTAGGTAGGTCTCGGGGTCTGGGGAAGGTGTATCGCAGTCCAGCGGTGTTCTCTGGAGCTCTGCTCGGTCCAACTCCACCGTTCAGGGTCCCGGCACAGAGAGAGCGCTGCCCATCCAGCTCTCGGGTCTCCAGGTACCTCCCCTGGCCCCGCCTCATAGGCGTGACAGTTGCCAGAGTCTCAATGGGGGTTGGAACTTCCAGATCCAAGCTGGAATGGCTACCCACTACAATCCACAGCTTCTGTGAGTTTGTGAATGCAAGGGCTGTATCATGTGCAGAAGATCGGGTTTCATGGCGTTCCTTTGCCTGTTAATGGGGTTGCTGTCTCCTCTCCTGCTAGGTTCCCTGAGCTTTGGAATGAGTCATATAAAAGTCTCATTTAGGGATGGGCATTCAGGAGTCAGTTCTCGGCACTTTGATTAGTTCTGAGTACTAACCAGCCATCACCCACTGTACAAAGGAGCTTATCCGACCCAGGCTGAAAGCAGCATTCATCTATGGGTGTAAACATAAACACTTGAAGCAAGTTTGACTCACGTCCCTTTAGAAAAACATCAGCAGTGAGTTCTCCACAGGCCTTGTGACTGCCCCCAGTCATGGGCTTTTGACAGGACCTGCCATTAGTCCCTCTCTTAAATCCAGTCAGAAAGGAGTTGGTTACCCCCAAAACAGTCATACCACTATTGTGCCGGTGCACACACCTTGTCTGTTAGGCTATTACAACTTCCAAGGTTACAACCGTTGATGGCTTTTCTTTCTTGACACCCCGTGTGGAACCTTCCAGTATTATAAACACCGACCACCAGGAGGAAGCTTCCTGCTTAGTTACAGATTCATTTATCCAAAGCAAATGGATGACCCTGAACTTCTGATCTCTCTGCTTCCACCTTCCCTGGGGGGCAAACAGACCAGGTCTGGTTTATGTGGTATTTGGGGTCAAACCCAGGGCTTTATGCACACTAGGCAAGCACACTGCCAATGAAGCTAATATATCAAGGCAATCTAGATATACACACAAGAATGTTTCTAAAACTCTCCGAAGTTCATAATCAAAGGAACAATTTTTTTGCCCTGCTCCCTTCCCAGAAGCAATTGCTGCATTCTTTAAACTGTTCTTTCTGGAATATTCCTTCATGTTTTATCTTTTTTTTTTCTTTGAGACAGAGTCACAGGCAAACCAGGTGAAGCCTGGAGCCCACTGTGTAGTCCAGACTGTCCCTGAACTCAAAAATCTTCCTGCCCTGATTTTCCAAGTGCTGCTATTATAGGTTTGCACCATGATGCCTGACTTACCTCTGTATTTTAAATTTGCCAACTTGGTGTGCTTTTGATCCATCAACTACATGTACAATGCGTTGATGTTTAATACTGATAGGAGAACTCTTGTTTTTCTCACCCTTCCCTTCTTTCTAAAACTATTTTTTTAAATAGCACTTTGTTGAGAAATAATTCATATGCCATAAAACTTACTCTTCTAAAGAACATTATTCAGTGATTTTGATAATGGTTGTTGTTATGTTTGAGACAGGGTCTCACTAAGTCGCTCTAGCTAGCCTAGAACACGTTGGTTTGGGGATGACTGATAGATGACACTATTTTTGATATAGTCACAGAGTTGCATAGTCTTCAAGTTTTGGAATGTTTTCCTCACCCCAACAAGGACTCTTGTGCCCCATTCTTTCTCTCCTCCCTGTCCTAGGTAGCCTCTTTGTACTTCGTGGGTCTGCCTGTTCTTGATACTTAAGTGATATATGTACATAATGATATATGGCATTTGGTGTGTGGTTTCTCTCACTTAGCACAATGAGTTTAAGGCTTACTCCTGTTGCAGCATGCATCTGAGTTCCATCCCTTTTGTGGTGGAATGATGTCCTGTTGCATGGAAATGCTACATTGTATCTATTTGTTCATTGCTGATTGAACATTTGGGTTCCTTCTCTTTGGGGGCTGTCAGGACCAATGCTGCTGTGAACATTTGTGCCTAAGTTTTTCTGTGGATATGTTATTTTGGTTCACCTGGGTAAATACTTAAGAACAAAGTTTTCAGGTCACATGGTAATTATGTTCACCTTTTTTTTGAGGAACTGTCAAACTGCTTTCCAAAGTGGCTGCCTCAGTACATTTCTCTTGCAATACACGATGGTTCCAGTTTCTCCACATCCTTGCCAAAACTGGTCTTCTTGTATTAGTCACCTTAGTGGGTGCAAAGTGATGTATCACTGGGGGTTTGATTTGCATTTCCCTAATGAATAGTGATGTGGACTATCTTTTCATATGCTTATTGGCCTTTGGTGAAGCTTTTTTTACTTCTTTTTTTGTCAAGGGGGAGAATATTTGCTCAAATCTTTGGCCTGTTTCTAAACTGACTTTTCATTTTGTGAGTTGTAATAGTTCTTTAATATTCTGGTTACATGTCCCTTATCAGACATTTTACTTGACATCATTTTCTCTTTTTCTGTAAATTGTCTTTTTACTTTCTTGATGGTATCCTTTGAAACACAGAAGTTTGACTTTTTTTTTTTTTTTTTTGGTTTTTTGAGACCAGGGTTTTTCTGTGTAGCTTTGTGCCTTTCCTGGAACTTGCTTTGTAGACCAGGCTCACCTCAAACTCAGAGAGATCCACCTGCCTCTGCCTTCC
Organism: Peromyscus leucopus; assembly: GCF_004664715.2. Taxonomy (NCBI): domain Eukaryota; kingdom Metazoa; phylum Chordata; class Mammalia; order Rodentia; family Cricetidae; genus Peromyscus; species Peromyscus leucopus. The sequence goes on along the minus strand of NC_051081.1, from coordinate 56,415,877 downwards.
GAGTGCTGGGATTAAAGGCACGCACCACCACCTGGCAGAAGTTTGACATTTTAATGTAGTGCCAATTATCTATTTTAAAAAGCTTTTGCTTGTGCTGTTGGTGTCATATTTAAGAGTGGAAGAAAAGACTGAATTTTCTGGGGTGTTTATTTGCAAGGCTATGTTAATACCAAAGCTTGGAAGTATCTTGAAGAATGAGGTTTAGGTGCTCTGAGTACTTTGAACTAAAGGCTTTGGAGGCCTTAGTGGCAACCTCAGATTGATGGTTCTCTCTCGACTCTCTGCCTCTCATCCCTTATTCTACCCAGAAGTGAGGCAGGGAAATCAGAACTCCCCTTCCCCAAAACGGGTCACAAAACTAGAATCACCCATCTCCAAGATAAACTATGAATTCCCAGTAAGACTCCAATCTCCCTTTCTATAAAGAAGTCCCCTCATTTTCTCCGTGTGATGGCAGATGATAAAACTCTCATTCCAAGCAGGGTGGTGGTGGCACACACCTTTAATCCCAGCACTCAGGAGGCAGATGCAGGCAGATCTCTGTGAGTTCAAGGCCAGCCTGGTCTACAAAGCAAGTTCCAGGAAAGGTGCAAAGCTACAAGAGAAACCCTGTCTTGAAAAACCAAAAACCAAACCAAAACAACCCCCCACCCCCCTCCCCAAACCCAAAACAAAAACCCCTCTCATTCCAGAAAGGTCTGGCCACATGTCTAAGAGGGACTGCTGTACAGAGACCTGGATGGTCTGCCTGGATGGCCTTGAAGGGTTCCCTACGAACTCTATTAGATTAGATCAGGGCATTTTGCCCAAGCAATCAAGCTGTTCATTCTTCATCAAGCCTAAGCAGGGAGCAGGCAGTTTCCCCTGGACCTTTGGGTCTTCATGTCTGAAGACTCCAGTACAGCTTAGACCTTTGGTAAACTCATGCTCCTTTCCTGTTTATCTTTGTCCATGTTACTTCATGCCTAGGCAGGAGCTCTAGGAAGGTGGAGCAAACCTTCCCTCCCTTATATTAGTGTTAAGTGGCAAGTCACACAATCAGTGAGTAAGCGTGGGATTTTGTCTGCCTGGGAGAGTAGCCTCAGCACATTTCATGAGTATCCTTTGAATCATTATCCACTGTCTTAGTTAGGGTTTCTGTTGCTGTGAAAAGACACCATGACCATGGCAACTCTTATGAAGTTGTGTTAAAATTAAAAAACAAACAAACAAACAAAAACCATTTAATTGGTGTAGTAGGTAGCTGTTCCAGCTTTGACCTGGAAGTACTACCTCCATTGAGGCTTCCGGTAACTGTCATGCCTACGAGGCGGGGCCGAGACAGGAGCCCTTACGACCTGAGATCTGGATATGCTGGCCTCTCTTGGTTCTTGGATCCTGAATGCTGGAGGTAGACTAAGCAGAGTTCTCCAGAGAACACTGCTGGACTACACTTTCCTTCTCCTGAACCCTGTAACCTATCCCTTTACTTGTAAGTTACCCCCACAAAATAAACCTCCCTTTTAACTACTGGAGTTGCCTTAATACTTCCACCAATAGCCGGGCGGTAGTGGTGCACGCCTTTAATCCCAGCACTCTGTGAGTTCGAGGCCAGCCTGGGCTACCAAGTGAGTTCCAGGAAAGGCACAACCTGTCTCGGGAAAAAAACAAAACAAAACAAAAAAAACACAAAAAACTTCCACCAATAAATTGGAGCTGGCTCACAGTTCAGAGGTTTAGTCCATTATTGTCATGGTGGGAAACATGGTGGGAAACATGGGCAGACACGATGTTGGAGAGGTAGCTGAAAGTTTTCCATCTGGATTGGCAGGCGGCAGGAAGAGAGAGAGAGCCGGTGGACCTGGCTTGAGCTTCTGAAACCTAAAAGCTCTCCACTAGTGACACACTTCCTCCAAAAAGGCCATACCTACTCCAGCAAGGCCACGTGTCCTCATCCTTTCAAATAATGCTACTCCCTATGGGGTATATTTCTGGGGTATATTTCCATTCAGCTACCACATCCACTTCATATTGCAGGTGGGAACACACCAGGGTTTCTAGCTTCCTTAGAGTCCTGTATTGTTTTGAAAATTGGTTTATCTTTCCTGAGTCTTTTGTGTATGCATGTGGTATACGTGTATGCCTGTGTACACATGACTTTTTTCTAAATCCTTGTCTGTGTGTCTGCTTATTCATGTGAGAGTGCAGGTGCTCACCTAGAGGTCAGCGGGGAACTAGAGTGTTTATCCTCATCTCTACCTCGTTTGAGACAGGATTTCTTCTTGCTTACCATTCTTTATGTCAAATTAGCTGGCCCGAAAACCCATCTTACTATAGGAATGCTGGGGTTTCAGATGCACACTAGAGTCATTTACAGATACATTCTGGGAATCTGAACCCAGGTCTCCACACTTGTGTGGCAAGCAAGCACTCTGACCACTAAGCCACCCTCTTCCCTTTTACTTTTTTTTTTTTTTTTTTTTTTGAGACAGGGTTTCTCTGTGTAGCACTGGCTGTCCTGGATCTCTCTCTGTAGATCAGGTTAGCCTCAAACTTACAGAGATCTGCCTGGCTCTGCCTCCCAAGTGCTAGGATTAAAGGCGTGCACCACTGCCACTGCCTCTATCAAATCTTAAACAAACTCATAAAGCTGGGTGGCACTGAATCAGAATAAAGAACTTCTTGGCAGGTTATTATACCATGGACAGGAAATCCTCAAAAGCTAGAGTTCAAAGTAAGTGTCCCAAGCGATCAATAAAACTTGGCAAATGCCCGAATTGGCAAGAATGGGGCTATGTAATTCAACAAATTGCATTTCAATTTGTAGGTCTGCCTGCTTTATTGCTCTCTGGCATTCAGGATCAGTCCAAAGGCCAGCTCTCCATAGAAGGCTTTCAGTTATTTCTCTTGGTTTGATAGTTTCATTTTTCAAAGTATTCTGAGAGGTAGCCTCACCTGCATCTCTCAGTACTGTCAACTTAAAGCCAAGGAGGGCCACTGTTTGAACTGTAGGCTGGCCTTGTATGCCACATTTCCGTGCTTCAGGCCTGTGTTTCCCTTGCTTATTGGAAGAGTCTTAGTGTTGACTAAGAAATTTTTTTGAGGTTCAGATCACACCAGCCAAAGCGACATGTGCAGAACTGTCCCCAAGAGAACAGACCCATCATGTCCTTTCTGGCCATCCAATCATCTCTAGAGATCCCATGTACTTTATGGAATTAGAGGTCCAAGGCAGGGTGAGACTTCAAAAGCTGCACCTTCTACCCTAAATTCTGCATAGGAAGTCTGTTGCCATACCTTGGGCCATGCAATACTATTCATATTGTGCAACCAGGGCTGGGGCATCTTGAGAAATGGATGCTAGGTCCCACCCAATTTGGATTTGGAGGAAGGCTAGAATTACTTCTCTATGTAGCTGGCCCAGAGACAAATGGTACCTAACAGAGGCATGTAGTTAGAACGATTGTTTATCTAGGGACTTTAGTTGTACCCCCTGGGATGTATCAGGGGGGCTGGAGAGATGGCTTAGTGGTTTAAAGCACTTGTTACTCTTGCAGAGGACCTGGGTTCAGTTCTCAACACTCACAAGGCAGTTCACAGCCAAGTATAACTCTAGTTCCAGAAGATATGACCCCTTCTAACCCCTACAAACACCAGACATCATGTGCATATACATATACAGAGACAAAACACTCATACACATTGTCTTAGCCAGTGTTCTATTGCTGTGAAGAGACACCATGACCACAACAATGCTTATAAAAGAAAGCATTTAATTAGGGCTGGCTTACAATTCAGAGGTTTAGTCTGTTATCATCATGGCGGGGAGTGTGGTGCCATGCAGGCAGGCATGGTGCTGGATAAGGAGCTAAGAGTTTGACATCTGTATCCCTAGGCAGCCGGAAGAGAGCATCACTGGGCCTGGCTTGGGCCTCTGAGACCTCAAAGCCCATCTGCAGTGACACACTTCCTCCAACAAGGCCATACCTCCTAATCCTTCTCAAGTAGTTCCACTTCTTGGTGGCTAAGCATTCAAATATATGAGCCTATGGGGCCAATCTCATTCAAACCACCACCCACATAAACTAAATAAAAACATAAAAGAACACACCAGATACTGTGTGGTCCTCTGCTTTTTCATGTCTTGCTGTATTTTCATATTTTATAGCATCTGCATATTTCTTTGTGTGTTCACATATGTGGGGGTCATGCATGTGTGTGTATGGATGTGGCGGTCAGACATCAATCCCAGATATCCTTACTCACTTACTGTTCCTTTTGTTTTGAGGCAGGATCTCTCACTGGCCTGAGGCTCACCAAGTAGTCTAGACTGGTCATGAAGCCCCAAGGATCTGGCTGTCTCTGCCTCCTCAGTACAAGGGTTTTAGGTACACACCATCACCCAGCTTTTCCATGTGGGTTGTTCGAATCACACTCAGATTTCATGCTGATGTGATAAACCCTCAACTCCTGAGCTGTGTTTCCAGACCAACATGTGTTTAATAATGACACTGGGAATGATGAACTTGACTTTCAACCTTTAAAATCTAAGAGACAGAGATGAGTTTGTGGGATGTTATGGTTGTGGTCCTGACACAGAACAACCAATTATCATCAGCTAGTAAACAGTGACAAAAGGTTCGTCTGTCATTTGGCTGACGAGCCCACCTTGTTACTCGATAATCTTTTTTTAGGTCAACCACAGGAGTGCCACCTCTGTATTCACTAGAAGATGCTCTCAGACTCTGCCCCACCTTAATACAAAGAGGAAGTTTCCCCCTTTAACCATGGTCTTTATGACTCAGGTCAGCTTTTTTTGTTTTTTTTTTTTGTTTTTTCGAGACAGGGTTTATCTGTGTAGCTTTGCGCCTTTCCTGGGACTCACTTGGTAGCCCAGGCTGGCCTCGAACTCACAGAGATCCGCCTGGCTCTGCCTCCCAAGTGCTGGGATTAAAGGCATGCGCCACCACCACCTGGTTCAGGTCAGCTTTTTGAGGGTCAGGTTCTTAACGGTATCCTGGATTTCCCCACGTCTCTTCTCTGTCAGGAAATCTCGCACTTGTGACTCCCTGCCAAGACTCCTGAGAGTAAAAATCGTGGATCACATCAGTGTGTGCAGACACACCTTCCAAAAGGCTTAAGCCCATCAAAGAGGGGTGGAAACTACCACAGATGCACCAAGGCTTGCACTTGGCAGGGTACAGAGGCCTTCGGAGATATTAGATATTAGATTGTGTTGCCTGGTGGAGTGATATTTGCCAAATGCAGCGAGTCCAGTAGGGCTTGCTTATGAACAGCACTCTGCTCTAGTTGGAAGAGAGTCTTCTCAGGTATTTAAGTTTGCTCTAGGTTGTATAAACAGCAGTCCTTCCCTGCCCACAGGTTTGCTTTCTGTGGTTTCAGCTACCCATGGCCAGGATTGAATGGAAAGTTCCAGAGATAAATAATTCATAGATCTTAAATAATTTTTATTACATGTATTGTGCCAAGTGTTATCACTTACTTTCCCATGCTGGTTATGGCACTAAGGATCAGCATGTGGCAGGCAGGAGGAACATTTGACCTGGGATTAGGAAATACCAGGCTTTGAGTTTGGTGCCACGTCTCTTATCTTCAGGAGATTGTTGAAAACAGGTTTCTCCTTGTACATTTGGGGGAACTTCTAGAGTCCAATCCAGTTGTAGACTTCTCAAAATTTATATTTTCTTTCAATACTGGTTGCTTTCATAGGTTCTGTAGTGGGGTTTGCAATGATAGTCATCCAAGAAATACTGAGTTACGTGAAGTCAAGATCAAGGAGAAGTTCTATTTTACTACCTAGAGTTGACCTGTTGTGCCTGCATCATGAGCCCCCCAGAGACCACCAGAGGTCCGAGTTCACATGCAAAAGCAAAGAGCCTTTATTGCAAGCTCAAGCTTGGGCTATCCATCCCTTCTGACACAGAGGTTGGATCACGAAGAGTATCGAGCTCAGTTGAGGCAGGGTTTTTGAGGAGTAAAGGATGGGGATGGTTGGGTAGAGGAAGTCCAGATTCAGACAGGGGTCGAACTCCTGATTGAGCAGGAGTTGGGCAACAAAAGTCTTGTCAAACTGGTGTTGCTGCAAGGAAATTGGCAACCTATATACAGTGGTGTAAGCTATCCTTAATGTTCTGGAGCGTCTAGCACTTGTTTGTCTCAATTCTGATTGGTCCCCCCACAGGATACAGTTTGTGACTTTTCCTGGTTATTGTAATGGTGAGGCCTAGTCCCACTATTGTTAGTCTACAGCCTGTCATAGCTGCACTAATGTTCAGTTAGGCCTCTTCAGACCCTGCCCAGTAGAAACTACCCACTCTAAGACCAAAGCCCTTGGGAGCCCTCGGAGATGAAAATGTCCCAGTGTATATTGGCACCTGCAGCACTAATGATGTGTACTTGTCCTGGCGTTCCCAGAGGCACCCTAAGCAGAGACCTACGTGAGGAAACTTCACTCCACTGCACCTGAAAGCTTGTAATCCCAGCCCTTGGAAAGAAGAGGTGGGCCAGCCTGGGCTACATACTGACAGCCTATCTTCAAACAAACAAACCAAACCCCAAAACCTAAATAATTACATAAATAAATTGCTTCTTACCTTAGAGGAAAGACCTAAACCCAAACTCCTCAGAAAACTGATGAATTAAATTGAGCATTAAAAAATTGGATTCTATTGTGAACCTGTTTATAAACTAAAGACATTCAACATTTAAAAAAATGTTTTTTGACTCAGGTTTTATACATTGAACCCTGGTCTAACAGTTAGGAGACACACCTAAGATGTTATGTCAATCTGTTTGATCTTGAGTCTCAGGTTCCGTCAGTCAAGTGCGACTATAGTTATTTTCCAGATGTACCAGATGAAAGGAGAGGACGTAACTGCTGCCTAGCAGGGGCGTTACAATGGTTGTTACGACTACTTGATGAAAATGGATTTCTAAATGTTTTGATTCTAAACTGTCCAGTGTAGATAAGGTCAGGTGTGGAGCTCAGTCTAGGCTGTTTGCTTACACTCCCAAGGCTCTGGGTTCCAGCCCCTGCCAGTCAGAATTAAATGTGTCAAGAGAATCGGAATGACAGTGGGGAGAAGACTTTTCACAGTTGGAGAGGTTTAAACTATAAATTGGTAAGTCCTTTACAGTCTTCTCTCTAGTTGTATCTTATTCGGGTTTATTTTTCCTCCTTATACCAAAAGAACAAAGGTAAGAGATTTTTTTCCACTTTACATATTATTTAATATATGTAAAACTTTTCTGTCATTTAGTTCTTAGTGCTTTACTTTTTTTCTGCTCCATTGATTCCACATTAAATCTTGTTCCTTCCATGGAGCTGTCTGACCATCTACATGAAAACAAGGCAGGTTCTGAGGCAGTGGACACAGGAGTTGGCTTACATACTCTCCCGGGGGGTGGGGGTGGGGGATGGGGGGGGGGAGGGACTGTCTGCACATCTATTCCTGCCCCGACCTTTGGTGGCGTCCTCCTAGTAGCTGAAATTGGCTGTGATGGGAATGTTTATACTACAGAAATCCACAAACATTGCGAGTAGCTATTCATCTAGTATCTATGTATATATACACACGTACGTGTGTGTGTGTGTGTATGTACATCTCTATCATCTATTATCTATGTATGTATATAATGATCTATCTTTTTATCTATCTTATCTATCATATCCCCCCTCCTCTCCTCTTCTCACTCTCTTCAGTTATGAACACATCAGTGAACATAAAACCCCTGTAATTTTTTCCTTGCTTGTATTTACTGCATAGGCTCTATCTTTCCAAACACCTAGCTTCAGTTTCTCCTTGAAATGAACCTTTGTAAGTATTTTTTTTGGTGCCCGATGAATCTCAAGTGTCTTTCACAATAAATACCCCAATAAGTGTACACTTAAGAGTTTTAGTGCTATTTTGAATCTTTTTTTTTTCAATGTTCAGATTATTGCCAGATTGAACACTGGAAGCAGAACTGGCCTGGAAGATTTTTTTTTTTAATTTAAAGAAACTGGTTATCAAGCATGAACTCATTGTTTAATATAGCACATCCATAAAAGAAATACAACTCAGCCGGATGGTGATGACACACGCCTTTAATCCCAGCAATCGGGAGGCAGAGGCAGGAGGATCTCTATGAGTCTGAGTGAGTTCCAGGGCAGCCAGGGCTAGGGAGAGAAGCCCTGTCTTGAAACACACACCACACACACACACACACACACACACACACACACACACACACACACACAACTCTGAGCCAGTCTTCAGATGCTCTGGCAAAGTTTAATGCAGTAAATGATCTTCAAACAACCTCGGCATCTGCAGAGCACACTTGTCTGACATTATTTATCGGAATGCCAAAGACAGTTTGATGATATATTGTTCTTCTAAGAGAGAATGATAAAGGTAAGTGGCTTCTGAAGTCCTTGGCATCCTGTAAAATGGCACTTAGTCCTTTTATGTTCAAGGGGAGACCTGGGCTAAGTTAGTAAAGGGGAAAAGAGAAACACCCTTGTGGGATAGAGATAATAAAAGAATAGGTTAAATAAAGGGGAGAGTGGGCTGATGAGATGGCTTACAGGCAAAGGCCCCTGTACACGAGCCTAATGCAGAGGGCACCGACTTCCAAAAGCTGTCCTCTGACACATGTATTCCCCCAACACACATACATACATACACACTTAGGAAAATCTCCTCAGAGGTGTATCCCACACACACACACACACACACACACACACACACACACACACACACAATTAGATAAACCTCCTGATGCCTGTACCCCCCACATGCACACATGCTTAGAAAAACTCCTCTTATGTGTGTCCCCACATCTATACACATATTTAAAAAGCCAGGAGCTGAAGGGATAGCTCAGTGGTTAAGAGCAATTGCTGATTGCTTTTGCAGAGGACCAGTCTTCTGTTCCACAAGCACAGCTGGATCACAGCTGCCAGTAACTCCAGCTCCAGGGGATCTGACACCCTCTTCTGACCTCTGGGTATCTGCACACACAAGTGTATAATCTCACACAGGTTATATAATACACGAAAATAAAAATATTAAAAATAATCTTTATTTTCTTAATGGTAGCTTGGTTGTAGAATTGGAAGGTGTTATTAAAATTCCTGGAAGAGGGTTAGGTGGAGAATGGAGACGTTCCTGTCACTGTTTGGCTTGGGGTTTTGGCACTGGGGATGGTCCCAAGGACTTCACTATCCTAGGCATGTGCTCAATGACCGAGTTACACCTTTATCACTACTAAAGGTGATGAACCTGGCTTCTGAAGTGTTGAGTGTGAGGTGTGAGGGAGGCAGCCCAGTCGAGAGGGGTTAGGGTATGAGAAAAAGGCACCTGGCCTTGTCCCAGCCCTTCCTCCTTGGGTTCACCGCATTGCGATCAACCATCCCACAAACCTAGAAGGAATAAGATAGGTGAAGGACGCAATTACTCTGCCTTTCCCAACTAGTTCTTTCAGATCGTGCTTCTTTCTCATTGAGACAACCACCATCCAGTCCAAACAGTTTGTTAAAACATTATGAAGGAAATCAGAGGGCACAACTCTAAAAAGGTGAACTGAACACCAGACCCTGGGATGCAGGATTAACTTAACTGCTGAGACATTTAGGCAGTTTGAGTTTAGATCTACAGGGGCATTCTCATTGTCCGTTTACTTAGTCTTGCTAAGCCTCGGTTTCTTTCTCTGTAAAATGGGTATAATAAACCTCCTTGTAGAAGCTGGACATGGTAGAATACAACATTCCAGGCTGGGTTGGAACTCTCCATGTAGATCACACTAGCCTCAGGCTCACAGAATTCCTCCTAAGTGCTAGGATTAAAGGTGTGTACTAAAACTAGCTACAGCCCCAGGCTGATGGTGACCTTTGGTTACCAGATGTTTCTTGTCTTCACTCTATCCCGGGCACTCCAGCACTGGTTTTGTTGTTGTTATGTTTTGTTTTGTTTTTAAGCCAGGGTTTCTCTATGTAGTTTTGGTGCCTTTCCTGGAACTCACTCTGTAGCCCAGGCTGGCCTCAGACTCGCAGAGATCCGCCTGCCTCTGCCTCCCGAGTGCTGGTATTAAAGGTGTGCTCCACCACTGCCTGGCACTTCCAGCACTGTTGATGGCCTTGGTCACTCTTCCCTGGAAGACTTTCACTGGTCCTTAGCACCTACTTGCCATTCACCCCTGTTCTCAACACTGGGTTTTGTTTTATTTGTTTCCCCCTCTTTGGGGTAGACCTTGCTTTCTGATACCCAGCTCGGAGGCTCCCACAACACTTTGTGCTAGGGCACTGGGGAGGCCAAGTGTGCTCACTAGAAGATAATACTGATGAGAGGAGAGGTCAGAGCGGAGTAACAGACACCGGAACAGCCTCCAAACCAAGGACACGTCCTTGACAGATGAATGCCATGGAGCCCATGTGAAGGATTTTAGGTGATAAAAGTGTCTGGGGCTGAGCAGGCGGTAGCAAGGCCGTGTGGTGTCCCGGCATGTCCCATCATCCTGCACTTGTTGAAATGGTTCTCTTTCTCCTACGCTTTCTCTTTCACAGTCACAGGTCCTATAGAATGTATGTGTTGCTTCCACCTCTTGCCCAAATGAACTGTTTTAAGCACTTCCTGCTTTCCCGCCAGACCGAATTCCTTTCTGTTCAGGTCTCAGGTGCCTGTGATGGGGACAGGGAGAAGGACATGAAAATACTGAGGGTATTTTAAACCCTCTGACTGCTTCTTATCTGGTCACTTTCTATTCAGAGGGATTGTCTGTGTTCTCTACAATTTGCTCAATGTCTTTGTGGTGGTGGGGGGGGAGAAGGGAGAGGGAGGGATGTTGCAGGCAGTGGTTATCTTGGTCCTCTAGACATTGTGTCTGTGGCCTACTTGGAGGTCACATGCCCAGAATACACTTTCACAGCCACAGCCTTGGTGAGCCCATGAGCTTATATATTCAGGGAAAAGAGAGCGGGAGAGAAGGAGGGAGAGAGGGGCTAGCTGGAAGTTACGTAAGATAGAGAGAGCCTCAAGGCACAAAGCATTGTTGACTGCCAATTGTTCCTGTTGGTGAACATTTTTTCGAAATGTTTGTATAATTTTTAATAACAAGAAAGCAGATAATTCTTGGTAAACTATAGAGAAGAGTTACCATGAAAGTATGAACTACTTAATGAAGTTCCTACCAGATAGACTAAAAGAAACGTTGGGAAGATGGACTCTAAATTGATGGTGGAAAAAAATGAAGGCAACTTAAAGGGATATTTAATTAGGATTAATTCCATTCTATATTTAAGTGTTTCAGTGGAAAAATCCAAACCTAGAAAAAGAATGTGAGTGACTAAAACATCTGTCCTGAGATGGACCTCCAGGGCAGAGGAGCTAGCCTTCCATATAGCCTTCAGAACAGCACCTCCATGTTTTCAAAGGGTGCTACATAAATGTCCTGGAACAGTTGGATCTCTTCAGTCTGCAAGAATGGCTGGCCTCTCTTTAGCTGCTGATTAAAGACTGATGAACTGTCAGAACATCATTCATGCCAAAATCCAGCTACTTCCTCAAGGCCCTGCAGATTTTTCCTCTGCATCATCAAATCTCTAGAAGGCTTGGAACCAGCTTGTGTCCCCAAGACACCCCTGTCGTGGAAGAAAAGCTTCACCGTGTGCTCTGATTTGTTCTAATCAGAAGGCCACCTAAGTGACAGGCGTGGGTGGAACTTTTGTGTCTTCTCTGTAGGTCTTCTGAGAGCCCATTGTCCAGTACCTGCTCCTTCTGTCCGCCCACGTGACAAGTGCTTCCGGAGAGCTGAGCCAGAGAACGTCTGTTTCACAAACTGGTGCGTGCTGTTTGCTGATATGAAGATGCACAGTACGTAAGCAGCTGCGTTTCCTACTTCAGCCCCATCCGTAAGAGGTTGTGTGCGCTTGTGGTAGACTCTCAGGCCAACGATTCTGACTGGTCATTTGTCCTCTGCTTCCCTCACTCATACTTCGTCATTTCACTTATGTTGTCGGGCTAGTGGTTCCTGATAGTCTGCACCAAAGTCCGTTATGGAGAGGGGATGAAATAGCTACTACTACTACTACTACTACTACTACTACTACTACTACTACTAATTTCCCTTTATTCTGTAAAATAAATAAATAAATAAATAAATAAATAAATAAATAAAGCCACATTGTAGACTTACCATTCTAAACTTCAGGTTTGACACCAAAAGCCCATGCCAATGTTTCTTCTCCACCTTTGCCCTAAAGTGTTCTTGCAACCAACCGGCTTCCAGGTTCATCCTGCATTTCAAGTCTCCATGGCCAAATAGTTCCATCATGACACCTGCTTCTGGAAGCAGCAGTGGAATCTGGCCATTGGACTGCAGACTCAGAGAGCAGTTAGTTGTTCAAGCCCTTGTAGTCCTCCTGTCCCTCTCCACGGTCGACTCAAACCTCTTCCACAGAAAGCATTATTCAGGGGCTCTGTCTGCATCAAGCAGGAGAAAAGCTCCCAGGCTTCTGAAGGCTTATTCTGCTGGCCTGAATAGATGAACTCAGGGCTGCTTTCCTTCCTTTGTTTATGCTCATTGTAGACTTTTCAAAAGAATAATTTATATAATAAAGAAAAAAAAAGCATTCCTCAAAACACGTTTTGTCCAACAGAATTCACAGATGAATTCTGACACCCCCCCCGCTGAGCTTCACTGCTCTATTTTAATTTTTATTTGGCTTGAGATGATCAGAATAGAAGATGAAATATAATCCGCCTTGTGGATAATAAAAAGACTGGGAGTTCTCAACTAAAGAGCGTTTTAATTCATGTCCTTTCAGGACATCCAGATTGCAGAATGAAACGCAGTGTCCATCCGGTCCTGGCTGTCCTGGCCCTGAAGGGCAATCTGACTCAGAAAAAGGTGGCTTCATGTGATTAGCTTGGACAAGTCTTATGGGATAGAGATGTGTGTTTTTTTTTTTTTTTTTTTTTTTGTGTGTGTGTGTGTGTGTGTGTGTGTGTGTGCTCATCCCTTTGCTGGGAAAAATCAAGCTGTTTTCTCACTGCTCATTCCACACTTGTTTGGGTCTCTCTCTCTCTCTCTCTCTCTCTCTCTCTCTCTCTCTCTCTCTCTTTTTTTAAATTGGATTTCCATTTAATAGTGAGTCATGATTTCCATTCTAGGGCCTTTGTGCCTATTAAGTTCCTGCAGGTGACCTGATAGTTACTGTGTTTTTATATTGTAAATCATACACAAATGAGGTAAATAAAATGCTTTGTTCACATTCTTGAAAATATAGGCCAGGGGCTGGGGAGATGGCTCAGTCTGCAAAGTGCTTTTCTTTCAAGCATGTGGACCTGAGTTTGATCCCCAGAACCCATGTGAACAAAGCTAGGCACAGTGATACATACTTACAGTCCCTGTCCTGGGGTGTTGGAGACAGGCAGATTCCGGGGCTTTATTGATCAACCAGCCTACATGTTGAATTTTAGGCATGTGAGAGATCCTTCACGAAAAATAAATGAATGATATTTGAGGAACAACCCCTGGTGTTGACCTCCAGCCTCTCTACACAAAAGTGTGTGCACATACAAACATACACACACTCCCTCACACACACATATGTGCATACATGCATATGTTTACCCCAACACATGTGATCTGTAAGTCAAAATACAATAGGCTCTGAAGTGAAATGACTGTCACTAGCCAAAAGTTTTGACATTGGAAGATGATAACAGTGCTGTAGTTACTGTCATACAAAAGAAAAAAAAATCAGAATTAGCTAATACATTTCTGTCCAAGCAAGTACACTTGGGATTGTTTTCTTTAAAAAAAAAGAAACCTCTAAAGGCCTAATGACTTGCATACCAAATATCATTCCACAAAACAAAGCTGCGAGCCTGGTTAACCCCTGGAGCTGGGTCTCCTGGCCAGTTAGCTGTGTTACCAGCAGTACTGATGGTCCTGTTCAAAGCTGCTGGGCTGACACTGTGCCTTCTGCAGCCACAATTTCAAACAGTCTTCATGGAACAAACAAACACCGTCGCCCTAAGTTCTTACCCTGGAAGCTATTAGACAGGGGAGTGGGCAGAACCATTATACAGGGCAAAAACCATGTGTTGTTTATGGAGCTGTGCTCACGCCTAGGACAGTCTGCAATCACGACAACCACAGGGCTTCAGAGCTAGAAGATAACTTGGAGACCAGTTAGCATGATTTCCACACTTGAGGAAGGGGAGATTCCCCCTGCACCCCAGGGTGTCTCACTGGAGGTTTGTCATTTACATGGCAAGTAAAGAGAGAGGAAGGGATGTAGCCTTCCTTTCATTATGTTATGGACACAGTTTTGCATCTGAACAGCAAGGGCAAGCTCTGGGGTGTGCATCCTGAGCAAATATCACGGTGGGAAGCTACATTCACCTCAGGGGACAGTCTACATATCCAGGTTGCACAGGATAGCCTACTGTTCCTAGGCTGCATGTCTGTACACACCAACTGGTGAATGCCAGCTTCAGTAAAGAGTGCTTGTCTCAAAACAGGGGACAGTAATCCAAGAGGAACCTCAGCATCAACCTTTAGCCTCTAGATGCATGTGCACACACGTGTGCATATGTACATACACCTATACCAACAGGTACATGTACACACACCCCTCTCTCAATGAAGCATAAAAGACAAGAAGACAGTTCACCTGAGCTTGCAGGCCTAGAAGCTGTCCTCTAGGTCTGTCAGTTTGTAGGGAGTGGATGGGGAAGGTCTGACCAGGACAACTGTGGACTTTATAAACATTGCCCACTAGCCGGGCTGTAGTGGTGCACACCTTTAATCCCAGCACTTGGGAGGCAGAGCCAGGCACATCTCTGTGAGTTCGAGTCCAGCCTGGGCTACAGAGTGAGTTCCAGGAAAGGCGCAAAGCTACACAGAGAAACCCTGTCTCGAAAAACCAAAAAGAAAAAAAAAAAGAAAAAAAAAGAAAAAAAAAAAACTTGACTCTTCTGTAATTTTAACTATATAAAAATTACATTATCCTATGAGCTTCTTTTCTAATTACTATTTTTCACATGTAAACACACACACAAGCCTAAGCTTGCACAGGGCCAGGATCACTGACAGCAACAGCTTTCCACTCTATCTTACACCCACAGAGGGCTCTGAGAGGCAGGGATTCACACGTAGCGGTAACCGACCTGTGCGGAGGTGATGCCGCTGCCTTCTGAACACCATGAATACCTGCCTGGGCTTTCTTTGAGGAAGTGACACTCCTCAGAGTACCCATGGAGTGTCCCTGTATGTCAGAGAGCGTGTTATGAAAAGTCCTCTCTAAGGATGCTCTTTTGTGTCTGTAGGTCATGTTTTCAATCTTCTTACGATCTCTGTAAAACTTCTGCTATTCCCTTCTCTCTGAATTTCCTTTTTTTTTTTCTTCCAGTACTGAAGGTTGAACCCAGGGCCTACACATGCTAGGCAAGCCAGCACCTTACTACTGAGCTACACCCCTTCCCCCCCCCTCTGTTTTTTGAGACAGAGTCTTATTAAGTTGTCCACGCTGGCCCTGAACTTGTGGTTCCCAAGTAGCTCGGGTTACAGCTCTGTGCCAGCAGCTCTGCCTGATTTTCTTGGATGTTCTCTTTCCTCTTCTAGTACCTTTTCCTTTTGACTCTTCAACTGTGCCTTCCTGGCCCCACTGCAGTTCAATGTTAAGGGAACGTTATCATGAATATGGCCTGATATTGAAACATTACCCGGCACACAACATATATTTATTATGGGCAACATTTTTTTAAGGGCGAAATTCAGCTTTTAATTAGGGAATATGAAAACATCTATATATGTGATATCACCAAACTAGCAAAGCATGACACAAACATTGGTCACTGCTGGGAAAACATTACTGGTAAAGGCAATGGGTGTGTGTGTGTGTGTGTGTGTGTGTGTGTGTGTGTGTGTAGGCACCATGAAGGACCAGGCTGCTGATGGCAGAACTGACAGATGTGTCTCAGTGCCACCAAAAAGAGGAAGGCCCGCCAATTACATTCCTGACGTTGTAACAGGAAAAGCACGGTATGTGAAAAACTCTTGTTCCCACATACCAAATTCAAACTTGATGCAGACTCCAGATTTAACAATGAATTAAAGAAATTTAGTAGAGAAAGGAACCAGTCAAGTACCACCACCAAAGGGATGCAGATAGCCAAAGACAGAATCAAGGACCCAGATTCCTCAAAATGAAAAAGAAATCAGAAAAGAGGCAGAATTATCATACCTCCAGAGACATGAGGGATATTAACCAAATGAATTCATATTCTTTGATACGGCATTGTGACTTATGATGTACAAAGTTGTTTAACAGGTGTTCAATTTTACTAAAATGTAGTTAAAAAGGGGGCTTTCATAGCTGTGACTCATAGTGATGCTTATCTGGAATTCTTTGTTATACATGTATTTAGTATCGCTTATGACAGAGTCCTTATAACTATAGTGAAACCCACTATTTCAGAAAAGCCTGTTCAGCAGGCTATAACACTTACTCCTTCCTTTGGGAATATTTAGTGACAATAATGATGCTGTTACGAGGTTGGCATTGTCACTATGAACATCGGGAACCTCAGGTGGATCCAGTATTTCTTAATGCTTTCACTTATATTTCATAAGTGTTTTATCTAGGCAGTATGTGAACATGGCAAGCAATGAGCTAGCTGATGGGTGTAGCTCTCCACATACATTAAGGTATGTTCTAAGCATCTGCATTGTTTGGTTGTTTTATTATATAATTTTTTCTCATAAAATGAACTTTAGTGTGTGAAATGTATTTAGGTTTACTTCTTAAATATTTAATGGTGGAGATGAAAAATATACATATATATATACACACACAGACACACATATATGTAGTCTACAATTTAATGGAAATATTTTGAAGAAAAATTGTAAATTAAGAGAAGGCTGTAAGATGTTGAGAAAATCTGGAAAATGGAGACAGAATTCAAGTAAGAACAATTGAGGAATTCCAACATGGTACAACCAAGGATTCTAAAAGCTGGACTGTGGTGGCTAAGGAGGAAGATGGCAACTCCTCTATTAACAGTTGCTGGCAGAGCAGGCCCAGGGGTGGAGGCCATCACCCAGACCTGGGAAACTGGAAAGTCTAAACGGAGATCTTTATCACGGCTGTGCAATTTGGCAGGGTGTGGTTCTGGGGCTAGGTGCTGCAGATCTGTAGGACAACCACTGGGTCTACATCACCAGATGCATGGTTGGCAGGCTGAGCACATTATGTGTTGCTCTTCAGGCTCAGCAACTGACGCCCAAGCAGTAAGTGATGTTGTCACTGACCAGCTTGGTTTCCACAGCATTGAACGGGAAGAGCCTCCACCAGTATACGCCGCGGCTGCCTCTTTATTTTTGATTTTTATGTCTGTGTCTGGGTGTTTCGTCTGCATCTATGTCTATGCACCACATGCACGCAGTGCCTGACAGGGCTAGAAAAGAGCATCTGATGGTCGTGAGTCACCACGTGGGTGCTGGGAATCAAACCTCAGTCCTCTGGAAGAGCAGGTGGTGCTCTTAACCGTTGAGATGTCTCTCCAGTCCCCCAAGCAGCCCCTTTACAGAAGGTATGATGACACAGGTCATCATCATGGCTGCTAAAATGGAGGTAAAGGGCAGGTGTACTCAGTCAGGGTATGATGGTACGGGAGGCTCCAGGACTCCCACACCTCAGCTAGCATTTGCCTTGTGTCTCTCTGTGTCGCCCAGGCTGGTCTCCTGCTTCAGCCTCCCAAATAGGCTACAAGGCCCAGTTAAAGTGGCATTTCTTAACAGCAGCATTGGAATTTGTAAGAAAAATGGAATGATGCTTTCCAAGATTTCAGTGAAAACTGGTTTCGATTTGAAATTCTAGACCTAGCTCTGGCAGATGCTATGGACGGGTATGTCCCCACCTCTCTCTCCTAACAGTCATCTGCTGCCAACACAGCAAAGCAACCCACCTCCCAGCTTCCAGGCAACAGCAGTCTGCAGGTGCCAAGGCCCATCCAGCACACTCGAGTACTGGTGAGTGCTTAGGAATGGCCCCTGCAAACTGATAACAGGCCCAGCCTATAATTCTGGTCCTGTTTCGGTTTTTCTCCAGAAATCTCCCTTGTCCTGATAGAGATGGTCCTGAAGGTACTACTGAGCTACACTGCCTTCTTGGGTTGTCTGAGACACACTTGAGTTGATTTTACTTGTCTTCCAATCTATCTTTTGATGACACTTCTACAACTCCAAAGGGAACAATTTTAAGTGCTCTCTCAGAGGCATCTAGAGACCAGTAGCTGGATACATTTTCCATGAGCAATGAGTCACTTGATGCAATAAGACTAGGTTTCTGGCTCCTATCCTAGAATAACAGAATCATTTCATTAGTTTACTGGCTAGGCACTAAAATAAAAAAAAGATAAATATCTGTAGATTTAGAGACAGTATTTACATTAACACTGTATTAAAGGATGGTGTCTAATATACTTGAAATTTCTAAAATCATTGAAATAATAATTTGTCTCTAAATTATATATTCATTTTCTTAGTTCTTAACTATGAGATTTTTATGTACTTTATCGTCTGTCATTTACTTTTTTTGAGACAGGGTCTCATTGTCCTGGAACTCACTATGCAGACCAGGCTGGGTTCAAACTCACAGAGACCCACCTGCCTCTGCCTTCCAAGTGCTGAGATTAAAGATGTCCACCACCACCACCTGGCCCTATTTATTTATTTTTAAACGTAAAAATCTGCTAGAATTTTCAGCTGAGGTAGACCAGGATTGTATTGTCATTTAATAACTTCTTCGTAAGTGAAGTCTTCTACATCAGCCTCTGCTCCCCTGCCCCTCCCCGGCTATTTTAAGAGGGATTAACTAACGGAAGCAACCAGATATCGTTGGCCTGCGCCCTTACCTGGCATCTGGCGCCAGGGATAAACATGACATAGACTGCAGAATCCACAACTTCTCTAAAGATGACTGTGAATGAGGACAGTAATTACTCTGAGATGAAAATGTGACAACCCCTAAGTAAATGAAGTTATTTGAATTATACAAATCAGATCCCCCTTTTAGAGAGATCATTGAGAGCCAAGGAACCAGTGCACACACAACAGAATGAGTAAGTAGGCTTCAAACTCAGGCTACCTGGTTCCAGGACTCAACTTCCTCACCTGGCGGGGCTCATATGAGGCTGTTCCCCCACATCTCAACAAATTAGGGACAGTATTTCAAATGAAAACTCTAATGAAAGGCCCATCTTTGACATTTATATTTACCTGAACTATGTGTACTTCGGAAGTATCAACTTCTTACCTATAAATTTAATAGTAATATGGGTTTAAGTGTCCTCAGGAACATTTGGCATTTCTTCCATTTTTTAAGGACAGAGTTCTGCGGTTTTAACACTGCCTTGTGATATACAGTGTTTTAGGTCTAGATCAGAATTCACACACACAAAACAGGAAGAAATATCTGCTTTCAAATGGAAAATAAATTAAAAGATAATTTGATGAAATTGAAACCTGGCCTTATCTGATTATAAGGCATTCCTCAGCAGGCACCTCATGTACCGGAGTCACCTATCCTGGAGAGCAAGTCCTTGGCAAGAGAACTGGGTTAGATGTGTTATCAAAGACTTCATCAGTAGAGATGGCTCTCGTTCCTAATTCTTCACTGCTTAGGACTCTGGTGTTGGTGTTGTGAGTTATGGATCCAAACCAATGGCAGCCATAGAAGGGTTGGAGATACCTATGGAAGATGTGCTGTTGAACAGGTTCTCCTACAGAAAGGCACATCTGCTCAGAGTAACAGGCTTATGGGGCTGTTACAGACACGACACACAGATCTGGCAACGAGACAGAGGGTTAGTGGACCCTTCTCTTAGTGAACAGGCCACACTGTTTAGCGCAGCAGTGAAATGTCAATACATTTCAGGAGGGGGACTTCTTAAAATCCCAAATAAAAGAAAAAACAGGAACAGGCAGAACTGAGAAGAGTGAGGCACTCTTACCCTGGTTAATGTAATACATGCTGTAGGTGGTAATGGGCTGTGATCATGATGTATCACCATCATCATCAACCTGAGGCGATTTCAACGATTTAAAGTTGGGATGCTTCATAATTTGAATGCAAATAGTATGAGAGCCTGTGGAAGTAGAAATGTTTCAATATCTAAGGGTCAGGGATTACAGACTGCATCTGTACAGCAATACACACCAACAGGGTTTGACTGACTGATTTTGCCTTTTTTGAGACAGGGTCTCATACTATAGCACTCTTTGGCCTGGAACTCACTGTGTAGCTCGGGCTGGCCTAACTCACAGCAATCCTCCTGCTGAAGCCCCTCAAATGCTGGGATTACAGGTGTGAGTCACTATGAGCAGACAGGTGCTGGGGGATAGTCTGTATGTCAAATTGATCTGATTGGTCAATAAATAAAACACTGATTGGCCAGTGGCCAGGCAGGAAGTAGGTGGGACAAGGAGAGAGAATTCTGGGAAGCAGAAGGCT
Source organism: Peromyscus leucopus (assembly GCF_004664715.2). NCBI lineage: Eukaryota > Metazoa > Chordata > Mammalia > Rodentia > Cricetidae > Peromyscus > Peromyscus leucopus. Next base: position 56,395,371 of record NC_051081.1, on the reverse strand, counting down.
AAGGCAGAGAGACACTGCCAGCTGCCGCCATGACCAGCAGCATGTGAAGACGCCGGTAAGCCACCAGCCACGTGGCAAGGTATAGATGTATGGAAATGGATTAATTTAAGATATAAGAACAGTTAGCAAGAAGCCTGCTACGGCCATACAGTTTGTAAGCAATATAAGTCACTGTGTTTACTTGGTTGGGTCTGAGCGGCTGTGGAACTGGCAGGTGACAAAGATTTGTCCTGACTGTGGGCAAAGCAGGAAAACTCTAGCTACAGACAGGGGTATTGTTTTTAAAACAGATTTAACTCGTTCACATAAAAGTGAACCGCCCAGAAGTTGGAGAGAGGGCTCTGTGCTAAGGGCACTAGTCCCTCTTCCAGGACCCAGGTTCAAGTCCCAGAGCTCATATGGTGGCTCCCAACTGTCTATAATTCCAGTTGGGAGGGATTCAAGTCCTCTTTTGGGCTCCACGGGCACCAAGGACACAACCAGTGAACAGACACACATGCAGATAAAACTCCCATACACATTAAAAAAAAAAAAAAGGGGGGGAAACAGATGACTTCCCTAAGATACACAGATTTCAAGTAAGTATTTTTACAGGTCACTGAAGAACACAGAGAATAAAGGTTGACTGGAAAAACAGTAAATCAGAAGTTGCTCTGAAACCTATAGAACAATCGCAAAGCTCTGCTATTTCCTCGACAAAAATAGTTTTGTTTGTATCCTTCAGCCAAATATAGGGTGAATATTAACCAATATAATTAACTCAACGTCACATCAAATCTAGGTTGAATATCAGATTCATGGAGACAGAGAAAGCCCCAGAAGTTCATGGGAATCAGACAATTACAGAGGAGGAGAGGACTCGGAACTCAGGTATCTAGCCTGTTCGGGCCGGAGGCAATCAAACTAAGGGGGGAGTGTCCTGGTCACCGTTAGCGACCTCCTAAGTGGCAGATTCTGGAGAGCCAGGACCTTTACTGCACCCGACACCTCTTGTTCGGTCTCCCTTGTTATTTCCTAATTGGAGCATATCAGGTCTTGGAGGTTCTCCTCCCCAGGTTAAGCCTACCTTGGGAGCGCGAAAGGGTGCCAGCCAGTTAGCAGACCTCATTGTGTATGTAGTTCAATGGCCTTCATCTCGGAAGTAATTCCAGGATATAAAGGGTATAAAATAGGCAATAATAATTGGCCAAGAACTCTAATTTCATGACACATACCATTTTTTTACACAACAAAAGCAGCTTGGCAGATTATTCATTTCTTCTGAATGGTTTATTCAAAGTTAAAAATAAGTTGAGAAGGGAACATTTTATTGTGGCAATCTTTAATTATCACAGCCATTTTGAGAGGCAAGGGCAAGGGAGCCAGACAAGAACACTATCTCGTCACTTGTCACCCAGAAACACTGCTCAGTACTCTGAGGCTTTGGTTAGTAATGATTTAATGGTGTTATGATGCTAATGAGTAATGATGTTAATGACACGATTTCTGTGTTAAAAATTCCTTACCACTTATTACTAGTAGTAGTATAATAATAGAAACATTACTAATATCTTTAAAATCCAGTCTATTATTAATTTCAAGCTCACAGTCAATCTTCAGTCTTGTAGGACAGTTACCATTATCCACACTTCACGATGGGGAAATGAGGGCAGAAGAGCCATTGGGTGCAATACTCAGAACTCAAACTCCGGTACTCTGACTACCAATCAAGCTTGTGCATTCTCCGGGAAGAGTACTGTCTTTTTTACATTAAAAATTTTTTTTACATTACAAGACTGACCTGACCTGGTCCTTTGTATTACTCTACTGTCCCATGTACACAAGGATTTTGTCTTTTTTTTTTTTTTTTTTTTTTACCAAGATTTTGTCATTTATTTTAAGTGACATATATATGATTATATGATATATATTCATTGCAGTTTCATCTTTATAATTTTATATATGAATTTATCATGATAGCATCAAATTCACATAGTTTCACCTATGAACAACACAGTAAAGTATTTCAAAAAATCAATATTGTTTTTGTTTTTTTAAGTAGAGTTAGGAGGGACATAAGGGGACATGGGGACTGCTGTCATAGGTTGGTATCTTTTTTTTGAGTTTATCTATCGTTAGGTGAGCAGACAGTGAGGAATTACATATATATATAATTAACTGACAGTGTACTGAGTTTCTCCTTTAAGGGTTCCTAGTCTAATTAGCAGATATTGGTCAGGAGGCCAATTTATATTCTGATCACTGAGTTGTTAGCTCAAAATGTGGATGGATCTCAGTTTCCTTTATTAGAAATATAAAGATGGAGTATTTGAAAATGTAAAGTACAGCTGACAAAGTGTCTATATTTATTATATTTATGGTATACCACATGATATCTTTTTTTTTTTTGGTTTTTCGAGACAGGGTTTCTCTGTGTAGCTTTGCGCCTTTCCTGGGACTCACTTGGTAGCCCAGGCTGGCCTCGAACTCACAGAGATCCGCCTGCCTCTGCCTCCCTAGTGCTGGGATTAAAGGCATGCGCCACCACCGCCCGGCCAAATGATATCTTAATATATTTATATACTGAAAATCAGTTAAATCCAGATGTAATACTTTCCTAATAGAAAAACCTTTCACTTCTATAATTATATTACATTTTCTGAGTGGTTAATTTAATACATCAACTTGACTGGGTTAATGGAGGACTGGGTAGGTAATAAAACAGTATTTCATCAACTCTGTGAACATGGGCGCAGCTGGCTTGTTAATCACTCAAAGACTACCCAAACTGGTAATACTTATTCATTCCCATCAAGGCTGAAGGCACAACAAACTGTCAGCTTTTACAATATCTTTTTGTGTGTGTGTGTGTGTTTTTCTTCGAGACAGGGTTTCTCTGTGTAGTTTTGGTGCCTGTCCTGGATCTCTCTCTGTAGACCAGGCTGACTTCGAACTCACAGAGATTCGCCTGGCTCGGCTGCTTTTACAATATCTTGTCCCAAAAAGTGCCCACGTCTCCAGTCATGTCCCAATCCTACAGGCACCATTGACTCAAGGAACACAGAGGCTAGTAGACAATGTATCCCAAGACATCACCCTAAAGCAAACCTGATTGTCCCACCAAGCAACAAGGTCTTACCTAGGGCCATTTCTGTGGAACCAGAACTGAGATAACCATCTAGGAGACCACAGGTATGCTTAATTATGCGTACTTCCTGCCCCTTGTCCTAATGTTCCCTCTACTTAAAGTGTACACCACGACCCCAAAGATGGACTTACTTCCATCATTCCAAAGTAGCCGTTTCGATTACAATCCTCCCCTGACTTTGCATCATTACTTTTGTCTGCTTCCCTTGGGGCAAGCGGCTGAGGATGGCACTCCCAGTCAGACCTCTTTTATAAAGGAGTCACCCCCCTACCCCCAACAGAAACTATGTTCTGTCTTGTTCTAAAAAGATAATGCAGCCTGACATAACTGCTTTGGTAGACAGTATTTGTTCTGGGATCGTATCTTTATGCTGCCTACTTTAGGTTGCAATATGTTTCTAACACCCACTTTTCAAGCTTTTAACGTGGTATTTTAATTTTTTCCCTTCAGTTTGTGTGTTAGGCCACCTGTACACTTCCTCTACACTTCCCCAAAGTGGAGAAAAGAGAAAAAAAAAGTGGTCCTTCCTCCAAGGTTATATGAATAGACAGGTCCAGATTTGGGGACTATTTTAGCATTATTGAACAGGTTTGCCTTCTAATTGGTCCCAAGTACTAACTGCAACCCTACATCAAATAGGAAAGATCTCATTTGAATTTTTTCTTTCCATCCTCTTATCTATCAGAGACTAACAAACAAACAAACAAACAAACAACAAACGACCTTCCTAGGACTCAGTTGCCCACCCAGAGAGCGTCAGGCAGGAAGAGACTGTCCTGACTAATTCAATCAGCCCTTTTTCAGACAGCTGAGTCCACAGCCAGGTTCCCTGAAGCACTGTTTGTGCTCTCACTGTTGAAGACACTGGAGTGGTCCTTGAGGAAGAGGTATACCTGTAGTTGATGGCTGTTCTGGAGTGGATGTTAAGCCCAAGGGTGAAAGGCCTTAGGTTTAAGAGGTCAGAACTAGGGCTAAAATATTTGGATCCCCCCCCCTCCGCTCTTGGTTAAGTTATGTAATTTTTCCGAAATTAAATTTCCTCGTTAGATTGAAGACGGTTAACACTACCCACCTCACGCGGCTGCTGTGGAGGCTCAAACACGACTGCCTTTAAAAGCAGTGTTTACAGCACGTTTAACCCCCCCCCCCCCCGTTAAATATTAGCGATCACCCCCCGCCCCCCTCCCAATTCCACATCCTGGGATGGTTGGAGAGGACGACGTCGGAGCATTTTTCCAGGGGTGTCCACACGGCCGGCTGTCGTTAAGTGGGAGGGGGAAGGAAGCATTCCGTTTGCAGGGGCAGAAGGTGTGGACGCAGTAGGATGCACATCTGGGCAGGGATGCTCACCCGGCACGCGAAGAAGGGATGCTTACCAGCGAGCAGCCTTTCCTCTGAGGAGGCGGGGCCTTGACTGCTGGCTCCTGCGGTGGCTTTCACCTGGGTGGCTGCCCAGGTCCGACCCCGTTCCCCACTCACTCGGCTGGAGGCGCGGTGCGAGCGGGCGTCGTCGTCGGGTCCGGGAGGGAGGCTGGCCCACCCGGATTTCCGCAACTTTGGGCAGCACGGGAGACAAAGGCATTTTTTTTTGGGGGGGGGGGTAGGGGTGGGAGGTGTCCCCGCGGTGCGTCGCCGTGCAGTTCCCAGCCCCCTAGCTGCTTTTTTTTTTGTTGTTGTTGTTCCCAACTTCCTCCTCCAGCGCCTGCATCCCTCCAAGTCCTCTCCCCTCTTTGTCTGGCCGCCACCCCCAGCCCCTTTGTTGTCCGCCCGGGAGGGGAGGGGTGGGGACGGCGCCCACCATTCCCGGGAAAGGAAGCGAGCGGGAGGCAGAGGCAGAGCCGCCTTCACACGCCCCCCTTCCCACCTCCCCGCACCGGCGAGCACGGCTCGCGCTCGCCCTCGGGCGACCGTCGCGGTCGAGCCTCGGCCCCTCTCCCCGGGTGTACCCCCCCCCTTCCCGCTCCGACCACCAGCACGGAGGAGGGGCGCGGCCGAGGCAGGCGCCCTCTGATTGGCTGCGGGAGTCGGGGCGCCGCGCCGCCATTGGGCCGCGGGGTTGTCGGGCGCGCGAGCGCGCGGGGTGGGGAGGGGGCTCCCCCGCTGGAAGCTGCTGGAAACCGGGCGGCCCGGCGGCAGCGGCGTGAGCCGGCGGGCGGGCTGCGCGGGTGGGTGGGCGGGGCGCCACGCAATGGGCGGGACCGCCGCGAGGCCCCGCCCACGGCCCCTCCCCGCGCGGCGGCTCCGACCGCGAGCGGCCGAGGGGCGGGCGCGCCGCTGCATCCCCATCCTCGGCGTAGCTCGGCGGCACAGGGAGAGCGAGCGGCGACTGGCCGGAGCGAGCGAGCGAGCGAGCGGGCGCACGGGCGCACGGGCGGACGGGCGGACGGGCGAGCGCAGCGCCGAGGCCCGGCCATGGCCACCACCAGCACCACGGGCTCCACCCTGCTGCAGCCTCTCAGCAACGCCGTGCAGCTGCCCATCGATCAGGTACCGGCGTCCGGGGCGTCGTGCCCTGGCCGCCCCTGCCGGCCGTGGTGCCACCCGGGCGGGAGCAGGGTGGGGGCTGGGGCCGGGCCCGCTGTGCCCGGCTCCGGCGGGGCGGGGGCGCGCAGCTGGCCTTGTCCCTTCGCCTGTCTCTCTGGCTGATGCCTCGGTGCCCACCCAGCCCCCCATCGCCGCCCCGGGCGGGGGTGGGCGCGGGCGGAGGCTCGGCGACAGCCCGCCGGGGAGGGCTAGACAGACGTGCGCGTGTTCATGCTGTCGCTGCCCGGCCACCGGGCACCGGACCCCGGAGTCCTTAGGGCCGGTGGACCCGGGGACGGCTGCGGGGTATCGGACGCCGGGAGGCTGAGAATGGTCTGAGTGTCGAGTGCCCAGGATACGGCGTCGATGGATGGGGCTTAAGAGATCCTGCACTTGGGGACAGTTTGCATTGAAGTGTGTGACTCGAGAGACTGAGAGGCAACAGTTTGGGGGGTGGGGGGGAAGGCAGGTTATGAAGAGAAGTCAGAAGTGAGTTCATGATGCCAAGGTTTCTGGTGAAAAAGTTGCAGCTGTGGATAGGAGCAGCCATCCTGTCCCCTCACCCTACCCTCAGGGAAAGCGTTTGACACTAGGGAGGGCTGGCATTTAAATGAGGCCAGTAGAATTTGATTGTTTAAAGGGCCTCAGGATTACCGAGAAATAAACAGTATTGGGATGGAGAAAGCAGCGCCATTTTTATTGAGCAAAGGAACTTTGGAAGTATGTCCTGAGAGAGAGAGAGGTCTGGGAAAGTTGTTGGTGGGGTACGGTTAGATGGTTGGTCTAGCCCCAGGGCTGAAGGTAATTGACTTTGGAGATCTTGCTTAACATTGTTTCTGATCTGGAGGTGTTTGCACTTTCCAAGAGATGCTGGCTCTCTGCCCTCAGCCTGACTGGCTGCTGTTGAGGTCTTAAGGGTTTCCTTTAGAACACAGAATTCCTCCCTCTCTGGCCTGAAGTTGGAGGTGACATCTGGGCTCAACACTGTGCTCACAGCTTTGTGCTCCACTGTTTAAAATAAGATAACGCTGAATTATGTCGAAGGAGGGTTAAACAGTTCTTCCCAGAGTTCAGATCTGAATTCTTTCCTTTATCATACTGGTAACTTTTGATTAATAGTGAAATATCCTCCACATAATTTGAACAGCAGTTGTGTTCAAGGTGTTATGGTAATAGATCATTAGAGTGCCCTAAGTGAGATGATCCTTTTAATACATAGAATTAGTCTTTATTTATTAAGTTGATTGGAATGGAAAGCTTTGGGTATTCTCAGTCCCGTGGAGGAGTCTCACTATTTCCTAAATGGAATTGTGGCACATGACCTTTAGGTGTGTTACATCTCTGACTTAAATAGGTTGTTGCCAGCCTACCAGCAAATGGAGGGCAGGATCTGTTGAAATATTTTTCTTGCTAATGAGAAACAAGAGAGAGGCTTACACCTTCTTATTCTTTTGGGGAGGCAGATAATTGTGTGTTCTCTCTGCCTTAGCTCTACCATGCTAATACCTCTAGATTTCTATAAAGGATCATAACTTTTAAAAGTAATCTAATATTCATAAGCTCCTTTAAACATCTCAGCAGTCCAGAGAAAGTTCTTTGTAGAACTTACGTATGCAGGAGGATCAAGGAAGGTGACTTGAATTGAGATTGTGACTTTGGCTTGGCACCTTGGACAATCTTCATCCTCTGGGGTACTCTGAAGTTTGTGGTACCCCGAGTTTACATAGCCATTTGTATAATACAGTTATTGGCTGTGTGGTAAGCAAGTCTTTTTTTTTTTTTTTTGGTTTTTCGAGACAGGGTTTCTCTGTGTAGCTTTGCGCCTTTCCTGGAACTCACTTGGTAGCCCAGGCTGGCCTTGAACTCACAGAGATCCGCCTGGCTCTGCCTCCCGAGTGCTGGGATTAAAGGCGTTTGCCACCACCGCCCGGCTGTAAGCAAGTCTTAAGAATGTTAGGTTAATACCACACAATCTGTACTTTTTGTAGCGGCAATTATTTCTGTGAATTACCAAAAAGTTGACTCTTAAGTCATTAGCAAAGTTCTTGGAGGTATTAAAACCTCACATGATAAAGTTAGACAGACATTTTAACATTAAGCTAACCAGAGAAGTTTTATGACACGTGAATAGTTGAATCCAAGTTGAAAGGAAGCCCAAGACTCAGCTGTAGTCAAATAATGTAATTCAATGGGGATGGGGTGGGGTGGGGGTGGGGGGTGGGGTGGGGGGACAGGCCAGGAAGTGAAAGACTGTAACTTGCTAGTGTGTTCATTTGGTGTGTGCCAATTAACAGTGTTTAGAAAATTTAGGAAATTATGAAAGCAATTGTTTTAGGAAGTAATAAAATGTGAACTTTTTACTATTGTGTTGACTTGGTACACTTAGAACCCCAGAGTGCCCCTGGCTGCTAAGGTAGCAGGAGGAGATTTTATGTTATCAGGCAAAGGAGCAGAAAGTCTTGCCTTAGGCTCCTGAATCTTTATCTCTACGAAGAATTTCGGAATGACCTTGAGGTAGTGATGTTCAGTAGCCCTTAAATTGAAATAATGGAGTCTGGGCAGTTACAAGATTCTTTACGATAGGAAGTACTTGGCCTCTGATGTTTCTCTCTCTGGGTCCTGCTTCCCAAGTGACTTTATTTCTAATGTAATTCTGGAGGTCTGATTAAAGGGATGTGTGGAGAGGGGGATTTGAGGACTAGCTGTACCAAAGGAAAAGAGCGACTGTGTGAGACCCAGGAGAGGTCAGGTGTCTTCCTATCATGGGACTTGTGTTCCTTACAAGTTGCTGATGTGGGCTTTTAGAGTCCACAGCAGGTACCAAAAAGAAACTAAGAATAATGTCCCAGATGACCAGCCTATATATAATGTATTTCAGCATCTTCTACCGTCTATTACATCTGCTTTGCCTTGCTCTGAGTTGTCATGAGATTGCTTTCTGGTTGTGACTCTTTTTACCTTCCTTTCTTCCTCCCTCCTTACCCCTCCCCCCACGATGCTAATTACTATGAAACTGGGGTAAATAGCCAGGCTAGTACTCTGGGCAGATGAACTCTAACAGACAGTACTCTAGTTAGAGATGAGCCTTGGAGCAGCCCTCGACCCAGCAGTCATTGGTCTATAGATCATGTGACAGACTCTTGAGATAGGGAGAAGACAAGTCGTGGGGACTCTTGGTGTTCTGAAACATTTGAAGGAAGGGGAAAAAGATGGGTGGGGAGGAGCTGTTAGGAGTCCAGTGGTAACCATAATGCCCCACTTTTGAGAGTCTGTGAAACTTTCCCATGAATCCCACGTCATTCAGTAGAATCCTCATACCCCCGGAAGTCAGAATTCAAATCTGAATTCACATTCACATGCACACGCACCCATGTGTGTGCTCTTGAGTGTGTTTGTTAGCTTTACCGTGGGAGGAGTGCTTTGAATGTATCTTTGTTTCAGAACTGATCCTCTTGGCAGTGAAAGTGAGGATGAGAGAGAACCGTCTGAAGTTCCAAGTATCAGTATGCTGTTGATCATGGTTGGGATGGGGGAAGAGTGTGTGTGTGTGTGTGTGTGTGTGTGTGTGTGTGTGTGTGTGTGTGAAGTGGAAAGGCTTAGGAAATCTTTGCTCTTTTTGGTCAGTTTGTTGATTGACTTTTCCTCCTAAGTCCCCTTCTCCCTCACGCAGACAACCAAAGAAGTGGCATTTTAGGGAAGAGGTAGCTTAAGGTTGGCTTTTGAAGTCCCCTGATAGGTCTGAACTGTGACGAATCCTTTCACAGATGAAGGAAATGAAGGGACTGTTGTCTAGGTTGACAATGCAGTAGAAGGTTGCGTGCTCTAGGGTGAGCTCCGGGCTGCCTGTGGAGCTTCTCTGTCTTGCTCTGCCCACTACTGAAGAGCTTGACTAGTTGTACACTTGAAAGGGTCCGTCTCTATCATAAGGACCTGGAAGCAGTGACAGGAGGTGGGGAAGAATCCTTCCAGCCAGGAAGGGATGTGGGTCTGGAATCACCCTGTCCCTGAACAGTTTTAGAAATGTCACTTCATATAAATGCTGCTTCCTGTGTAAAATGGGTGCCGACCTTAAAGCCCCATGACTTTGTGTTTAGGAACTGATAAAGAGGCCCGAAACGTGGAGGGATATAAATCAAGAGTTAGGGGAGGAAAGTGGACTAATAATTTGAGGAAGTTTGAGCAGTAAAGAGTTGAAGCTGCCTGAAGTTTAACCTGAAGGAGAAGACACATGCCCTGAAATGCTGTTAAATGTCAGGTCCCTGTATTCTGCCCCCGCCTCTTCATTAACATTGTTAGTGTGGCGGTAGGGGCTTGGGGTTCCCTGAGTAGGGTCGGGGTCTTGCTCTGCCCACTGCTTGCTTTTGGGCAGTTACTGTGTTTGCTTGTTCATGGCTCTCTCTCTCTCTCTCTCTCTCTCTCTCTCTGTCTCTCTTGCTTTAGATTTTTTTTTTTTTTGGTAGGATCTCTGTAGCCCTGACTGTCCTGGAACTCCCTCTGTAGACCAGGCTGGCCTCACACTCAGAGATCCGCCTGCCTCTGCCTCCCTAGTGCTGGGATCAAAGGTGCACACCTCCACACTGGGCTGTATTGTGCCTTCTTAAGTCCAAATTTCCTTAGAAATTAGAGTAAATAAATGCTGTGCCTTCATAGATTGTTGTAAAATACATAATCGGTGTAACCACCTGACTCCCATAGATGTTTGATGCACAGTTTCCCCTTAATTATGAAATTCTTGGATTTTATATTTTCATTTTGAGAATTGCATTTTTAATCTTCAGGACTTCCTTGGAGAAGGACACTGGGAAGCTCTGGTCAGGTTTTGTATCCACACAGTGATTGAAGTAGGATGAACACCTACTTGTAAATTTGGAGTTAAACATGTCTTTGCTGCCTCCTGACTGCTTCAGAGTTCTTTGTGACTGATAGTGTTCCTTCCGATGGTCCTGCCTGTGGAGGTGCAGATAACCCTGGTCTCTGCTCACTAGGTGAGGCGCCGCTGACGGGAAGTACTCAAAGTCCCTCACACGGCTTTTGCTTGCCGCCCAGTTTAACAGGTGGGATTCTGCCACAATCGAATTTTGTAGGATTTCTTTCAAAATACGAGCCTCAGAAGAGAGAGCGTTCAGTGATGCTGGGAATGAGATGGGTGAAGAGTGAAACCCTTCAGTCGCTGGAAAAGCTGCTGTGTGGAGGGTTAGAATTGGGGTTCAGGAGGCTCCAATTCACAGGTACCAGCCGCATGTCTCTCTCACTCCTCAGTGTCAGCAATGACATGTCCCTCTCATTGCTGATCAGAAAGCGAGCCATCCTTCCCAGCCCATCTCCGGAGCACCTACATACAGGCCCTTGCTGATCTCCTCTCATGTGACCGGTTTCTTATTGGAACTGGGAGCATTGTAGGCGTGGCCAACTTCTGCAGTGTATGTTCAGCCTGCTGTTGCGTGTGCCCCTCAGGTTCTGGTAGATAATAAGAAGTGCTTAGGAAGACGTGGTAGGCATGAGGAAAGCAACAGGGAAGCATGGGATTTCCAGATCAGTTGCCCCATGTGTGCAGGGATGAGGAAGGAAGGGGCAGAGCCCCAGGAGGAGAGCGGTTGAGGAGCAGGGTGCTTGCAGGAGGGAAGGTGTTGAGGTCTCTGACCGAAGGGCTCAACCTGGAGTGAGTCTGGGGGGCCTGGCATCTCTCCCCTTCCTCTCATCCTTCAGAGGATGGGATGATGCTCTGGGGGCACAGGACAGAGCCAGGAGGGGATTTGGAGGGACACATAGGTACCACCCAGGACCATGACCACCCAGCTTCTCTGTCCCTGAAGGATACAGGATGAGCTCCGGCCGGCCCGGGACACACCTTCCCATAGTCTCTTCCTCTCCGCACAGCTGGAGAGATAAGTGGATTCTTCCCTTTTCATCCTCCTGCTTCCTACTCACTCTTACGAACCATTGTCCTTGGGCCCTGCCTCTGACACTAATAGACACATCCACCCGCAAACTTGGAAGAGTGTGGCACTTACCTGTCACTTCCTCATTTATAAGTTGTCAGGGCTTCCCTGTTGCCGCTGCGTGGCTTTCCACAGTGTGGCTGAGACCATTTGTGTCAAAATCACTTGGGGCTGTCACAAAAAAAAAAAAAAAAAAAAAAAAAAAAAAAAATGGTGTTCCCTGGCTCTAGCCAGTCCTAGAAATGAGGGCCAAGGAACCTACATTTTGACGGCCCCCTCCCCCATATTCCCCATCCCCATCAGAGGAGGAGATCTGGGTCAAATGTTTCAGGTACTTCTTATAACTAAAAGGTTATAAAACTACAGTGTATGGGGCTGGAGAGATGGCTTAGTGGCGAAGAGCACGTACTGTTCCGGAGGACCTGAGTTAGGTTTCCTCTACATGCACCTGGCGGCTCAAGGCCTCCCGAACTCCCAGCTCCAGGGGATCCCGTATCCTCTTCTGGACTCCAGAGGTGCCTGTATACACACGGTACATAACCACACAGACACACGTGATTAAAAATGAAAAAGATAAGAAGCAGAGCTTAGCACTTAGCCTAACGGTAGGCTGCTTCCCTAGCATGCAAAAGGCCGTGGGTTTGATCCCCAGTGCTGAGAAAACAGGAAACAAACAAACAAAAAATGGTGGGAGTATTCTTTAAGTATTTAATAAAGTAAGGCATAAACCCCAGTACACAGTGCAGTCCAGTAGTTTGGTAATCATAGGAGTAGGAAAACATAAGATTCCTAATGTACTCTCGGCCATGTGACCCCGCCACAGGACAGTCATGACTGTAGGCACAGCTTCATATGTAGAAAGTGCTGGAAGTCTACTGGTGACCTTCTGGCCTTGGGGGAGGACCCACTCCATCCATTCTCACTGTATGGTCTGAGAAACATTGGCCTAAGGTCAGGCCCACAACCTATGAAGGATGGCCGTTGGATGCCTTGCCCTTCACAGCACCCATGTGCCTTCCTGCTGACCAGGAACCTCCTCCAGAGCCGTGTGTGGAAAGTGTGGAAAGAGAGCTAATTCTCTCCTCACCTGCTGTTGCTCAATGTCCTTGTGTAATCGTATACACTTTCCTCAGGACGTTTCCCTTTTTATTTGAACTCTCTGCGTTAATGAAGCCGTTTCTTTTCCTGCCCCAAGTCCCCTGCACCCTGTTATGTCTGCCAGACCTTTTTAGTATTTGTCTGATGCCCGTGTCTTCCTGAGGATGTCTTCATGTCCCTTGCATTCCTTCTAGGCCTCCTGTACGTGCGATACATCTGTGTTGGTGACACACACCTACTTTTATGTCTGTGTCATCCTCCTGCAGCGGGTTATGAGCGATCTGGGTGGACTGGCCACTTGCACCCCTCTTAGAGAGCTGCCTCTCTTGTTCGGTGCAGCCGCTCTGTCATGAGGCCAATGCCGCAGAAAGTGCCCAGAGAAGAGAGAGCCACTACCAACCTGCACCATTTCCACTCTGTGTCCTCCACGGCTGGTCTGCCTTGCCGGCCTCTTGGCCTCTTCCCTCTGGCTCTTGTCAAAGGTTCATTTCCTTCTGTCTCTCAGAAGCAGGCTGTAGAGCGGTCCTTCTGATCTCCTGGGGCTCTTCCATGCCCTTGTTATTCAGGATCTGTAACTGGCCTTGTGTCCCTCCCCCTAGAATCCGCTCTGGTGGCACCTGTAGCATTTAACTTGGCTTATTCCTTATGGCACTGTAAATTCCTTAGGGATAGGGCCTGCTGTCTCCTGCTCAGGACCCCCCTTGTGTGATGGGATTGTGGACCAACTGGCACCAGTGTGACGAAGGCCTCAGCCTAGACTGTGACGGACAGTCTGACGGTGAGCTTGGCAAGCTCCTCATCTCTGTAAGCTTTGGTGTCTTTCTTTCCTTTTTGTTTTGTTAGGCAGGGTCTCACTATGTAGCCTTGGCTATTCTAGAACTCACTATGTAGACTGGGCTGGCCTCAGACTCCTTTATAAAGATGACTGTCTATGCCATCTGAGTGCTGGGATTAAAGGCGTCCGCCACCGTGCCCAGCTCCGTTTCATTGTTGATCAAATGGAGTTTACTACAGTAAGAGTGGGTGGGCATTGCAGATATAAGCAAGTAAAGGCCAGTGCACAGGGCTGTGAATATTACTAATGTCTCAGGCTGTCTTCTGAGGTACTGGGTGGGGGGTGGAGGGTGGGGTTGGGCACATCTTGTATGTGACTTCAGTCTAGCCCTTGGATTCTTCAGAACCCTTTCAGCCATCCTTTAGATAAGTGTATGCCAGTCAGCATGGGGGATGCCATCCATGTGGTGATTGTTACACTCAGAACTCTGCAGCCCTGGGGAGTTGCTGGCCAGGGAGAGGAGGCGTCCCATGGGTCCTCATCAGGGCATCAGAGAGGCTGGGTTCTCACTGGCTGTGTTCAGGGCATTTCCAGTAAGCATATCACCTTCTCTGCTCCCTCCAAGGGTGGCCCCACTTCCCTGGCTGGAAGCTGCCCTCTGTCTCTTAGAGCTGGTGTGTGGCCTAGATAGTGGAGTCTCCGTAGTCAGGCTTCCTGAGGGGCAGCTCAGAAGATCTCTGTTAGTGGGCACAGACCTTTTGACCGACTGTTAAGTTTCTTTCCAGTAGGCACTAGGGGCTGAAGTCAGGCAGAACGTTGAAGATGAGCAATGGCAGAGGAGCTGGAAATAACCGTAGCTGTCAGTGTGTTCTCAGTCAAGAGATGGGGCTGCTTGGGAAGAGCAGCTTTATCGACATGTTCATCTGGAGACTGAGATAAAAGAAGCCTTCAGATGGCACAGTCGTCTTTGTAAGGAACACAGTGCCGCCGATTTTAATGCCCCGCGCCTGTTATAAAGCAAGGCCCTCCAAAAGGACTCCATTGCGGAATGTCCGGGTCCCCTACAGCACCTGTTTTCACCATCCCATCTAGTCCAGAGCAAGCCCAGTGTGTGGCCAGCAGCTGGTGAGGGATAGGCCGGTGCTTTCAGGTCATCCCAAAGGAACGAAGTCACTGGTGTCCTTGGGGCCTGAAGAAAGTTCTGTTCAGCTGACCGGTGGCGGATTTGACACATGCTCTGACCAACTCTCCTTGGCCTTCACGTTAGTTTCCAAACCATGTATCTGCCGGTGCTCAGTAGTGACGAGGTAGAACAGATCTAACTTAATACTTAAATACTTAAAACTTAAAATTTCAGGGTAAATGTGCTGCAACCTATGGCAAAGTTCTAGAAGTTACCCAGTGATAGAAGATGGTGTGAAACTAGATGTACAGCGATCTCTGGGGGTTGTGGTTGGTGGTGAGGTGTCCCTGTAGCATAGGTTTTTCCAAGGTGTCCATGGCCTGCTGTCTGGAAAGCTTCCTATGCAGCTGGAGTGGGACACCCCTCTCCACCCTCGCTAATGGTTGCTGCAAAGGAATGTTGGCTTGGTGCCAAAGCTGACTTTTCAAAGGGAAGCTGGGAATTTGGATTTTCAATGGAAATATGATTTTTAAATTTTTGAATAAAAATTTTATGGTTTTTCATTTTTAAGTTCCAGCAGCATATCTAGATCAGGTTTAGCTAATTAGCCACTTGGAATTACGAGTTTCTGTTACGGTTTATGTTCTGAAGTGTGCTCCTGTGTTCTAAGGCTTAAGAACTTTGACAAAGCGGATTAAAACTAGGGAGGGCGGCGATGTCGGGGAACAGCCCTCATAGTTCACCATTTAGTAATTTCAACCCTGAGTTACCCCAGGAAGTTTCTAGTTAAATTGTATTTGACTGAAATGGTCATACCTTAGATTTCATCTTGAAAGTTAATATCCTACTAAAATGGAGGACTAAATTTTATGCTGTTATTATTTTTATTCACTTTGCAGATCTGGTATTATAATTATTAATCATTGTCGAGACTATTTTTTTTTTTAAATTTTCTTTCAAGACAGGGTTTTTCTGTGTAACAGTCCTGGCTGTCCTAGAACTTGCCTTGTAGCCCAGGCTGGCCTCAAACTCACAGAATTCCACCTGCCTCTGCCTAACCAAGTGCTGGGACCAAAGGCGTGCGCCACCACACCCGGCAATGTTTAGACTATCTTGGGCTATATATAAGGCATTTCCGAAAGTCTAGCTAGTGAAAAATTAAGTACTGTTTGGAAAGGCCTTGAGTCTACTAAGCCTTTGTCGGTATTTCCAGTTCCTCTTGAGTGTATGTTGATTTGGGGCCAGAATGTTTGTGTCATGTGATAACTGCTTAGGCTTTGGAGTTTAAGTTTAATCCATGGCCTGCCTCGCTGTTGAGTGCTGGCATGCCTTTTTAAATACTAAGTCTGACACAGCTGTTCATATTAGCCGCATCCCCAGAATAGACGTGACAGAGATTTTTGGTGTGTCAGTAGAGGACAGGGTAGGGAGGGACCCTTAGCTAGCACCTGGTGTGTCTAGAGATAATCGAGGCCTCCTCAGTAGGGAAGGACAGTCCCTGGGGCTGGAAATGCTGCCCCTGTCCATTCTGTCAAGCCAGCTAGTTACGTCCTCTCCTTTTATTCTTGGAAGATACTCTCGAGCTGCATAATAATTTGGCATCACAGCCTGGACTTGGGTGAGTGGAGATGCTGATATATTCAGCATCATGAGAGAGTGGGGCATTGAGTATTGTTGAGCTGGGTGGCCGCTAAGATTTGTGATAATGGATTGGGGAAGGATTCATTTCTCAAGACTGTTTCTTTAGAAGATATAAGAAATATAAAATAGTGGAGAAGTAGGAAGTTCCACAAAGGTGCTCAACGTAGATTTTGAGTCTTACCACGTAGAACTAAAAAGTGGTGTGTAATTTTTGTTATTATTTCTTTATTGTTTTTAAGAGTATGACATTGGGTAGGAGATATTTCAGTCCATTTTTAAAAATTCCTACTTGGAATATCAGAGCTAAAAGATGTTAGAGACTATTTCACCTATGAAAAAATAGCCTGGGATAGTGCCAGAAGGCTGGCCTTGGATTCTTTTTCTCCCTTTTGTATTTTGTCGAAAGCATAAACCTCTAGAAAATGATGACCATTAGAAGACTGTTGCTGGTTTTATCCCTAACTCCAGATCTGGTGAACGTACAGTAGGGGAGTGTTAGCTTATGAAATGAAGGAGAAAGGCTGTGTCAGGTCAGTTTGCCCTGGCTAGACAGGTAGCATGGGCCAGCAAGCCAACAACAAACACCTCAGCTCCACCAGGGCCAGGACCGGAAAGGAAAAGGAAATGCTTTGTGTCTTGTTAATGTACCAGGAAAGATAGGCTATGGTGGAGCATGAGCTCAAGTAGACTGCCTCGGACAGAGGGCTGACCTCTGACCAGAGCCGCCGTCCTGGACCATGTACATTTGCCAAGTGTTGTCTGTGTGGATGTTGGCCGATTGTAACCTGATGGGTTTGGTTGTTACTTGAGATGGCGAGAATGACCTTCGGCTGGTAAAGACGTGGCTCTTCTTGTCTATTGAGTACTGAAAGTCAGTGCTAAAATCCAGGAGTGGGGGTAAGTCCTGCAGAGATACAGAGAGCAGGAGCGTGCTTAGTGGATGAGAAAGACTGACAGATATTTACAGCATGTGAATCAGAGTCAGAAGACAGTTGTGTTGGAGTTGGACAAGGCTGCCATATCAGTGACTCTGAGAAAGGTCCTGTGCATGTGTGTGTGTGTGTGTGTGTGTGTGTGTGTGTGTGTGTGTTGTGTGTGCGTGTGTCATAAACAGTGCACACTGATGTTATTTCTGCTCCACCTGCTGATGAAAGGTCCCTGTTTCATTGGACAGGTGTTAGCAGCCAGGTTGAGGCTGGCTCACCTAAGGCAGCTGGGTTTGTATTCGAGTCCCCTGCAGCCCTTGTTAAAACAGTGGTTTTCCATAATGGTTGTACTAATTTACATTTCCACCCACAGTGTGCTAAGATTCCCTTCCCCCACTTGGATCTCTTGTCTTCTTGATGATAGCTCTTCCTGCCAGAGGGATGTGGTTTTGATTTACATTTCCTTGATGAGTGATGTTGAACATTCGTAGTAAAAGAATTTAAAATGGAATAACAGTATCATCCAGCACTTGTACAACTGTGTATAAATCCAGAGGAAATGAAATCTGTATGTTGAAGAAACATCTGCATTCCCATGGTTATTGCGGCATTAGTCACAATAGCCAAGAAATGGAAACACCCCAGGTGTCCATCAATAGATAAATGTAGGAAGAAAATGTGCTACATATACACACGGGGATACTGTCTACATATATACACAGGGGGATACTGTCTACATATACACAGGGGGATACTGTCTACATATACACACACAGGGATACTGTCTACATATACACACACAGGGATACTGTCAACATATACACAGGGGGATACTGTCTACATATACACAGAAGGATACTGTCTACATATACACACAGGGGGATACTGTCTACATATACACAGGGGGATACTGTCTACATATACACACAGGGATACTGTTACATATACACAGGGGATACTGTCTACATATACATGGGGATATT
Source organism: Peromyscus leucopus (assembly GCF_004664715.2). Lineage (NCBI taxonomy): Eukaryota > Metazoa > Chordata > Mammalia > Rodentia > Cricetidae > Peromyscus > Peromyscus leucopus. The sequence goes on along the minus strand of NC_051081.1, from coordinate 56,377,236 downwards.
GTCTACATATACACAGGGGGATACTGTCTACATACACACAGGGGGATACTGTCTACATATACACAGAAGGATACTGTCTACATATACACAGGGGATACTGTCTACATATACACAGGGGGATACTGTCTACATATACACACGGGGATACTGTCTACATATACACAGAAGGATACTGTCTACATATACACAGGGTACTGTTACAATACACAGGGATACTGTCTACATATACACACAGGGGGATACTGTCTACATATACACAGGGGATACTGTCTACATATACACAGGGGATACTGTCTCCATATACACACAGGGGGATACTGTCTACATATACACACAGGGGATACTGTTACATAACACAGGATACTGTCTACATATACACACAGGGGGATACTGTCTACATATACACAACAGGATACTGTCTACATATACACACACAGGGATACTGTCAACATATACACAGGGGGATATGTCTACATGTATACATATACATGGGAATATTGTCTACATATACACACAGGAATACTGTTTAGCCATAAAAAGAGTGACACCATGTGATGTACAACAATGTGGATAAACTAGAGGATGTTATTTTCAGTGAAATAAGCTGGTAATAGAAAAGAAATAGTAGCTGGAAGTTTCTTCGGTCCCCAGGTCGGGACGAATCTCTCCCACCCACGGTCCTGCAGCCACTTATAAAATAATCACTCAGAGGCTTATATTAATCACAAACTGTATAGCCTATAGCTTCAGCTTCTTGCTAGCTAGCTCTTATAACTCAACCCATTGCTATTGATCTATATGTTGCCATGTGGCCATGGCATCACCTGTCTGCTGGTATCCTGTTGCTCCTTCCGTGGTAGGCTGGTGCCTCTCCCAACTCTGCCCTCTTTCTCTCTCTGTCTCTGCTTTGATTTCCTGCCTGGCTGTAAGATTTCTTGCCATAGGCCAGAACAGCTTTATTTATTAGCCAATGGGAGCAACACATATTTACAGTGTACAGAAAGACATCCTGCAGCAAGAATTGCTGTGTGGAGTCACCCAGATGTGGAATCTGAAAAAACTGCACCTCATAAAAGTTGGGAGTGAGCTGGGTGGTGATGGTGCATGCCTTTAATCCCAGCACTTGGGAAGCAGAACCAGGCGGATCTCTGTGAGTTCGAGGCCAACCTGGTCTACAGAGTGAGATCCAGGACAGGCATCAGAACTACACAGAGAAACCCTGTCTCAAAAAACCAAACAAAACAACAAAACAAAAAGTTGAGAGTGGATACTGGTTCTCGCAGGCTGGGATGGGTGTGATGCTAATCAATGGTTATGGTTAGCAGGGAGTATGAAGATTGATGTGCTGCTACACAGATGGTAACCATAGGCAATGGTAACGGACTGGGTATTTCAGAAAGCCAAAAGGGCAAAGTTTTGATGTTTGCACCATAAAGAAATGATGTTTGAGGAGGTGGACACACATGTAATCTAAATGAAACTGTATACAGTGCCTGTGGGTAGTGAGCTGTTACATGGTACGCTTAAAAAGTTTTCATGTGTCAGTAAAGATCAAATTTAAAGTCGGTATCTGGGCCGTAGCATCGGGGGTTCTGATTCAGCGAGCCTGGCCTGGAGACGGCTGATACTGTGTCTTAAATGTCACAAGTGATGCCGTGAGAGTTCCCAGACATTCTGAGGAGAGAAAGAGAGGGTCCCTCTTCTGTCCGAGGTCATTGCACAGACATTCACGTCTGCTTGTGTTGCTTTGCAAGGCCTTTGTCACATGGAGCTGGAGCACAGTGAGCCGGAGGGGTGGTTAGGAGCCCTGGCCAGCCGCAGCCCTTACAGCAGAGCAGCAGGGCAGACTCACCACACCCTCGACTCATCAGGCGAGTGTGTGTATGAAAACAGGTGTGCTGCGTAGGCCGAAGTATACATTGTTCTGGCTTCCCAGAGCAAACGTATAGCTTGCAGGGAGATACAGTGTGTGTGCAGTAATGCAGGCTCACTCCTCCAGCTAATATTGGTCCCATGCTAGACTTTGGAGTTTCAGAGAGCTGAGAAAGAGTAGGCAGGGTCTGATGGTAGAGCTAGTTAAAAAAAAACAAAACAAAAAAAAAACAAAAAACAAAAAACAAACACGGGCTAGAGTGATGACTCCTCGTTTATTTTGCTTGACCGAGGTTCGATTCCCAGCAACCACAGGCAGCTCACAATTGTCTGTAACTCCAGTCCTTTGAGAGTTTTGTGGCATCTGAAGGCACCCTGTATGACCAAGGTACACAGACAAGCATGCAGAGGAAAATATCTGCATACCTAAAACCAAACCAAACCCATGGCACCTAAAATCCAGGAGCCAGCCTATGCTTGCCAGGTGGGAGGTACTTGATCCTCGATTTCTCTGTGGGCCCGGCAAGTGCCCTGTGAATGTCACTGTCAAGCACCTTTTCTGCCGACTGCCTGTTTGCATGAATAAGGTTTCCTCTGGGAAACCTCTGGTGGGTGGTGGGCTGGCTTCTACTCGAATGCCCCTGTGCATGCCAAGCCTGTTCCCATTATCAGGGCATCCAGTTCCATTTCTAGGAAGTTGTAATTGCTTGCAAACTTTCTGGATTAATCCGTAAGTGTCCTAAGTAAGCCTTCTAGAGAGTTGGAGATCTCTGATTCTCATCAACTGCAGCTGGCTTGTTACAAAGGACTGCATTTTAGTGGGTGAGGTGTCAGTGTTCAGGGTTTTCTCATGCGGGGACATTTATATCTCTAGGGGTGGGGTCAACCATCTGAAAGTCAAGTGTTTGAGCATTATATACTCATTTGAAAAATTAATCGATTTGCCTTTGTTGTTGACTAAAATGTACTAAAAAGACCAACATGGCTGACTTAGCACTGAGCACATTGCCAAAACCAATTCTGAGGAGACATGCCCCAGACATCCTTTCTGCAGAGTTGGTGGGCTCCTATCTGAGCTAGCTCATGTGAGCTAGGGAAAGAAGAGTGGACTTCGGGGGGAAAGCATTGTCAAGACTGTTCAAAGAGGGGCTCACAGATCCTATAGGGGTCCGGTGTCTCCCCGCCGACATGAAAGTTGACGTGGAGTAAAAGCATTGTCCAGGCAGATGGCAAAGGGGTCTTTGTCTTCAGCTCCTGGAAATGGTCGGTAGAGCCCTCTCATTATTTCTGCAAATACTAGTTGTCTTTTGTGGATCCAGACAACAGTAACGATTCGTCAATCACTCTTGTTCTCACTGTTGACTTGGGGTTTAGTTAGAACAATTCATGTTTAGGTTGCCTCAGCGTCCCTTAAACTTTTCCCTTTCTTCTTCGCATTTCTTACACTTTCTTTTCTTTTCTTTCTTTTTTTTTGTTACGCATGAATTTGAGTTGTTTCTCCTTTGTGAAATTGTGATGGCAGAGGTACCGTGTTGCTTTTAACTCACAAGATAAGGAGAATTCACCCACAGCTTTTTTTTATGAAGGGCCATTTTCACGACAAGTGGAACTAAAAAGCGAAGGCAGTTCCTCACATTTATTTAATGCTAGCACGTGAAATGTTCACAAATGGGAGTATTAGGGACAGTAATTTTACATGAAAATAAATGTGCCTCGAAGGATCTGAGGCTTCCCTAACCATAGCTTCCTCCTTAGTTACTGCAGAATTTTATTCTTGCAGACACAAGTAGGTTTGTATTTTAACTGGTAGCATTTGAATATATCAGTCACAAAGGTGATTTGCATGCTGAATTACATACATAATGATTAAGTATATTTAGAGCTAATACTTGTATGTTAACAATAGACATGAATGGTGTACATTGTTTATATTATTACTTTGTGCCTTCGGAAATGATGGCAGCATGTGCTGTCTAGATGATCACTGATCTGTATGGGATTAGGAATTGTTTGCAGTGATCAGGAAGCAAGCAGTAGCCAGAACCAGAGTGAGAGTGGAGTGGTGGACCCGGGCTGAATAACAGCCACACCAAACCTCAGTTCATCTGAAAATTAAAAGTGAGATGGAGTTAGGTATTTAATATTTTAACTCCTCTATAAGGTATTGAGACATTCACTCTTACTGCTTTAGTAGGGAGCTGAATTTACTTTGTATTTTTTAAAGTCTGATACAGAAAGTCATGTCTCTTTATTGTATAAAATACAAAGACAGCTAAATAAGAAAGTTCCAAAATCTTACATTATCCTTCATCTGGAGACAGTTTCATTAACTTACTAAAATACTGTGTGTGTGTGTGTGTGTGTGTGTGTGTGTGTGTGTGTGTGTGTGGTGTGTGTGAGTGTGTGTGTATGTGTGTGTGGTGTGTGTGAGTGTGTGTATGTGTGTGTGAGTGTGTATGTGTGTGTGAGTGTGTGTGTGTGTGGTGTGTGAGTGTGCGTGTGTGTGTGTGCGTGTGCGTGTGCGTGTGTGTGTGTGTGTGTGTGTGTGTGTGTGTGTGTGTTACAGAGCAAAGACAGGAGGAACAAATGTGCAGAACTCCGCACACCGGAAAACCGAGCGAAGCTAAGGGTGACAGGGGTCCTGCGTGGATTCCCAGCAGAGGACTGGAGGGTAAAAGCCAGTGTCTGCGTGAGGCCTGGGGTTCAAGCAGACCTTACAGACTTCTTCAGTTTTATGTGGACAAAGGGAGAGTCACTGTCCATCAATGCTTACTTATTCTTTACAAGATGAACTATCCACACAGGGCTTCACTATGTTTAATCCAACAATAACGTCTCCCACTTTGCTATTACTTTTTAATTAGAAAGTGTACTCTATTATTAAAATGTGCAGAGTAGCCATTACTCACTACCTGCTAATAAAAAGAAACACAGTAAAACACGGATCAGAGGTAGTATTTGGGGTTTGTGTCATTTTGTTTGACTAGGGTTCTTTGATTGATCAGCAGCTATTTTAACTGTCATCGTTAAAAGCCTTGGTTATTAATAATGATTATCAATTATTCACCATCAAGCCAACACCAGCGAGTCAAGTGCTGGGGACTTGAAAGGTAATGAACAGTCCCTCTCCTCTCCATCTAAAGAGTGATAGAATAATATCACAGTCCAGTACAGCACTCTGAGAGCAGGGGTCTAGACACACAGTCACCCCGGCTAAGAGTCCTTCAGCGCCCATTCCATTCCAAACCCTCTGTCCACTTGTCCTCGTCCTAACCACTCGCCCCAAGCACTGCTCGTTGGCAGGAACCCGCTGTTCCCTAGGTCCTGAGCTCCTCTCAAATCTCTCTTCCATGTCTTGCTTCTGGCCCCTCTGGGCACTTCTGCCTCCTCCCTGGCCGTGAGGAGCGGCTTCATCTCCTGGGTTTTCTCTGTGCTCCCCAACTTGCAGAAGGTTCTTCTTTCAGCTTTCTACGGAAGCTGTGGTCCTTCTCTGAGGAAGCCCACAGGCGCCCCCTTGACATGCAGTGGGTGAGGTAAAACTTAGGGGGCCAAGGGTCCCTCTGTGGCAGCAATTACTGCATGTCGTTCTGTCTGGGTTTCTTCAGGGTTTTATGAACGAGGCTGAGGATGGGAGCCGTGCCTGTCTCTCTGACTGACTTTAAAACTGTCCAGAGACAACATTCCTAGACCTCTAACCCCAGCGCTGCCACCATCTCCACGTCACACTACGAGAACTGTGGCTTCTCCACCGTGGAGCACTATGGAGTGACTTGCCTCAGGCTTCTGGCCTCTCTAACACTTGGACCTACTGTCTCTCAGAGAGCAACATGAGATCCCAAAGTTGATTATTAACAAGGAAGTTAATGCTAAAACAAGACGCTTGCTAGTCACTTATGTCTGGCTAGCTTTAAGAAATGAAACTGAGGCCAGGTGGCGGTAGCGTACGCCTTTAATCCCAGTCCTCAGGAGGCAGAGGCAGGCGGATCTCTGTGAGTTCGAGGCCAGCCTGGTCTACAGAGCGAGATCCAGGACAGGCACCAAAACTACACAGAGAAACCCTGTCTCAAAAAACAACAACAGCAACAACAAAAAGAAACCTAAAATAAATCATTTTACCGGGTTCCTAATCCAGGATTGTGCCATGACCAGACACACCTGTGGAAAAAACATGCCAATAAGACCAGGAAGAAGAGCAAGAGGACAAGAGAGTCTACGGTGATGCCGGAGAGTTGGAAGGAATCTCCATCATGGGAAAGTAGTAGTCACAAATATCTTAGAGAGGTAGCCACACAAGGCAACAACATGGTGCTATGGGATGCTCTGTATGGCAAATGTGTTGTTCTGATTGGTTAGTAAATAAAACACTGATTGGCCAGTAGTCAGGCAGAAGTATAGGTGGGACAAGGAGGAGAAGAATTCTGGAAAGTGGAACGCTGAGTCAGAGACACTGCCAGCCACCACCATGACAAGCCGCATGTGAAGATGCTGGTAAGCTACGAGCCATGTGGCAAGGTATAGATTTATAGAAATGGGTTAATTTAAGATATAAGAACAGTTAGTAAGAAGCCTGCCACGGCCATACAGTTTGTAAGCAATTTAAATCTCTGTGTTTACTTGGGCAGGTCTGAGCGGCTGTGGGACTGGCAGGTGAGAGAGGCTCTGACTGTGGGCCAGGCAGGAAAACTCTAGCTACAACATGGCATCATTTGCACTGGATGTTTATCTTCAACACCAAATAATCTGGAATGAAATCCCAGAATGAACCTTATGAACAAACACTATGAGTAGTTTAAGCATAATGATGTATGGTGGTTTGAATAGGTACAGCCCCCGTTCACTCATGTGTTTGAATGATTAGCCCATAGTGAGTAGCACTATTAGAAGGTATGGCCTTGTTGGAGGAAGTGTGTCACTGTGGAGGTGGGTTTTGAAGTGATATAGGTTCAAGCTAGGCCTGGTTCAAAGTCTTCTCTTCTGCTGCCTGTGGATCCAGATGCAGAACTCTCACTCAGCTCCTTCTCCAGCACCATGTCTGCCTGCCTGCCACCATGCTTCCCACCAGATGATAATGGACTAAACCTCTGAACTGTAAGCCAGCCTCAATGAAATGTTTTCCTTTATAAGGTGTGGTCACGATGTCTCTTCATAGCAATAACCCTAAGACATGGCAAAATTCTAAGAACTGCTTCTAAGTAACTGCATACTCTTTTTTTTTTTTAACTGATAGAATTGTCAGTCATCTGGAGGTTTAAAATTAATTTAATTTCACCTTTACAAAATTTAAAATATCACCACATATCTTTACGAAATTTAAAATATCATCATCACTGGGTGGTGGTGATGGTGGCGGCGGCGGCGGCGGCGGCGGCAGTGGCGGCAGCGGCGCCTGCCTTTAATCCCAATACTCGGGAGGCAGAGGCAGGCGGATCTCTGTGAGTTCGAGGCCAGCCTGGTCTACAGAGTGAGCTCCAGGACAGGCTCCAAAGCTACAACAGAGAAACCCTGTCTCGAAAAAACCAAAAAGTAAATAAATAAGATACCATCATCATAAAACTACACCTAATTCAGACATCTGTCAAAGCTCTGCAGAGACAGGCACTGGGCTCGGTGCGTGGGGAAAGACAAGAAGAGGTGGTGGAGCCTGAGGGTCCCTCTCAGCCCAGGCCAAAGAAGAGGAGGTACACAGCTTGACGAAGCAAGTCCCCAGTCCTCCCAACCAGGTCACCGAGGAACACCAGGACAGTGAGGATGCACCACCTCTCGCCACAAGCTGGGCGGTCCAGTCCTACAGAGCAGGACACCTTCTACAGGGCAGGAGCACGGAGAGAAGAGAGCATGTCGGCTGAGAAGTTAAATGTTAGGTACTTTCCCTTTAACTTGCTTCAAATTCAAGAACTCTCTCCCTGAGAAAGTAAACAGACATAGGCACTAAACGCCTAAGGAATTTACTACAAGATCAGGTAGGAAAAATTAGAAACTGAGGACTAAACACGATGTACCTGAACAATGGGGTAGTATACATACTCTAGACAGCACCGACCCTCAAATTAAAACCCAAGTTCACCAAAACTGCGTCTTTCATATGAGCCTAATTTTGTTTAGCTAGATAACATACTCCCTTTTAGAAAGAAAAGGGTTAACGGGCTTGGCAAGATGGCTCAGAGGGCCAAAGTGCTTCTTGCCACACATGACTGAGGACCTGGGTTTGATATCTGGAGCCTACATTAAAAAAGCTGGACACAGTGGCATCATTTGTAGACCCAACACTCCTACCTAGAGATGGGAAAGATAGGAGAATTACCCAGAAGCTCCTGGGCCAGCTAGCCTGGAGTGAACAGCCAAGAGGAAATAACATGCTTCAACAAAAGTGGAAGGCGAGACCAACTCCTCTGATGTCCACGTGGGAGCTGTGGTACATGGCACACAAGCACATGAACACAAGGTCACTTCAACCTTCTGATTCCAGAATGAGCACGTTGAGGAGTGCCTTTCTTTTTCAATAGCTTCTGACCCTACTTTAAATGAGTCACATTTATGTAGTGTATTGCTTACTTCTATGTTGCTGGGATCAAACTCCACGACCAAGTCAACTTACAGAAGAAAGAGTTTATTTGGGCTTCTGTTCCAGGGGGCTGGAGTGCATGATGGCGGAGCGGAGGTGTGGCGAGACCGGAAACAGAGGAGCACTTGAGGTGGTGGAGTCCCTAAGCTCTCAGAGCCTGCCTCCAGTGACATTTCCTCCAGCAGTGCCACACCCTCTGCACCTCCCAAACAGCACCATCAGTTGGGGACCAACTATTCAAATACTTTAGACCGTGGAGGACATGGCGCATATAAGCCACCTCAGGTGGAAATGGGGATAGTGGACTGGGCCTGATCATTGGATTTGGGCTCAGCTTAAAATTACAGCTTCCTTGCTCTGAGACTATGAAAAATGACTTTTTCCCCCCATTTCCTCATTTTTAAGTTAGTGATCATTTTTCACAGGCTACCAGGGTGTTATCTGGGTTAATGGAGCCTATAAGCTGCCTCCTCTTTGTCACTGCTCAATACGTGATATTATTACTTCCCATCTAGACTACAGGTAAAACAGTCAAAGTGTGTGATGTAATTTCCACAGAGGGAGCACCTGCTGCTCCCGGGCATCTGCTGGGTACTTACATCATAGGTCTCCTCTGCGTGCCTCTGTAGCAGCACCTTCCAGTTCTTGTCCCAGATGATGTCATGGTCACCCAGCTGTCTGATGGACCCATGCAGGGTTGCAGCTGGTGAGTGGCACTCCTCAGGTAGGGCTTGGATCTGATGACCCTCGTGCTCTGTGGTTTTCATTGCAGCACATACTCAAAGCCCAGCGATGGAACTTCTGAAAAGAGCAGAACTGTGTGATGGGAAGTTTGAGAGTTTATACATCGAAAAGTAATAAGAGACCTCACCAAAGATTTCCTGTGTATTTTTATTCTCTGAGTGTTTGCCTGCATGTTTTTCTGTGCACTACATGTGTGCCTGGTTCCTGTCAGGCCAGAGCCCCTGGAGCTAGAGTTACATCTCTGGAACTGGAGCTGCCATGTGGGTGCCGGGAATTGAACCCACATCCTCTGGAAGAGCAGCCAGTGCTCTTGACTGTGAAGCCATTTCTCCAGCCCCTCTCCCCCTCTTAAAGAATTATGTGCTGGCTTTATAAGTTGAGGTCAGAACCCGTTTCTCTGTCTATGCTAAGTCTTTGGAAGTTTCTCCCCAAAGAGAAACAATGACCATGAAAACCATATAAGGCCAAACCGGGAGTAGATGGGGGCTCACACCGGTGACATCGGCTGAGGCAGATGGATCTGCAGCATCAGACCAGCCTAGACAACAAAGTGAGGTCCTATCTCAGTGACAACAGCAGCATTAAATCTCATTCTCCCCAGCCAACCGAAAGGCGGTACTTTTTCTAATGGTCGCCAATATTAACTGCTTCCTCTTCCTTCCCCAGCCTCTAACTCAGTGTGAGGAGATGTCCTAAGGATTCAGTCATTCAGCCCAGGGTCTCATGAACGCTAGGCTACACCACCAAGCTGTATCTCCAGTCTTTTTGGTTTTGATTTTGTGATATGATCTCAATACACTTATCCAGGCAAGTTGCAAAGTTATGATCTCCTGCTTAGCCTCCCTTGTAGCTGGGGACCTCAACTTATCCCCTATAACTCCTCTACCTGTTCTGTCTCTGGAATGTTCCTTAGATATTAGACTTGGTGCTTGGATTCTAGTGCTACCATCCCTAAAGTATTCTGTCTTTTTACCCAAGTCTTTGGGAAACTTTCCCCAAAGGTAGGATACAACCTGATGTGTTTAGTTGATTTTCCAAAAATTTTGAGGAAACCCAAGTCACATAGGAAGGTTTCCTGAAGTTGTCTGATCCCCTAGCAAAGGTCTGAATTGTCAGCTCCCATCAACCATTTGAGCTGTGAGTGAATGTGCCTTTAGATAAATTCCAGTTCTCGGCGGCTGCCAAGTAGAGCACTGACGAGCTGTCCCTGACACACTTGCCCAAGTGACAGGTTTAAGAGCCAAAGAAATGTTACTGTTTTCTCCAAGTTTTAGGGTAATTTTCATGTCACCAGCGTTCTCATTTCCACAGCCACACACTTTTAAACCATTTATTCAAGTTTAATTTATAGATGGTCTAATATGCAAGGTTTGATCAGTAAGCACAGAGAGTAGAGCAGAGAGAGCCAAGTATACAGTGTTAGATGAGTTGACAGAGATCGTCATAGTTTGCTTATAATTTCAGTATCACAGCCATTGTTGTTTTTAATAACCTCTTTAGAGTAATTGTAATTCATAGAAAGCTGTGTTGAGAAGCCAGTGAATTCTCATAGGCCTGCATCTGGTTTTCCTGTTGTTAACACGTGACATCAAGAGGCCACTTATCACAGCTAGTGAACCAACATTGATGCCTTTTTAAACTAAATTCTGTAATTTGCTTGCATGTTGCTAGGTGCCATGACATAATAGCATCTACCTCAGGACTTAAATAGTGGAAATGTGTATTCTCATAGTACCTGAAGTGGAAGTCTGAGACTAGGTTACCAGCATGGTTTGTTCTGGTGAGGGATTCTTCCTGACTTTCAGATGGTGCCATTTTGGGGGGGGACCCATTTGGCCTTTCCTAAGTGTGTCGGCACTGAAGTGCAAGTTGGCTGATCTCTTCCCCCATCTTTGAGATAGGATGATGGAACCCAAGCTGGTCTCAAGCTTCTGATGTTGAAGATGATCTTAAACTTCTGAGACTAGGAGCTCCCTGGTGCTGGGATGACGAGATGCACCAGAACACTTAGACTGTATTGCACATTGAACCCAGGGCTTTGTGCATGCTTGGAAAGCATGCTACCATCTGATTCACACCCCCAGGTTCTTCACATAAGGACTAATAAGAAGTCCAGTCAGGCCAGAGCCCCAGCCTCACAAGCCCATTTACCTTCTAAATGCTTTTACACTGGAAGCTAGGCCTTAAGCATGTGACTTTCAGGAGGACACAAACCTTGTGTGTAAGAGTCTCTTTTAGGGCTCCATATTACACTGGGTCATGTTTCCTTAGGCACCATCATGCTGTGATAATTCCTCAGGCTTCTGTGGTCTTGATGAACCTGACAGCATTTTGTAGACCATCCCTCACGTGGTGTTTGTCTAAAGTTTTGCCTCATGATTAGTCTGGGCTTCTGGGTGTCTGGGGGAGAAGACCAGAAAGATAGTGTCTCTTTGATCTGTCATGTGGGTTTATTCTGAGCCACTACTCCCTGCTGACGTTGGCTGTGATCACCTGGCTGAGGAAGTCTGTCTGATTTCCCCAATGGGGAGTTGCCTTTTATGACTCCCATGTTGCACTCATTAGAAGCCATTCTGAGCAGCCCATGTATAGGTTAAACTACTGGATGTCCACATCTCTGGTTTATGTTAGTATTTTTCCTTTTTTTTTTTTTAAAAAAAAAGATTTATTTATTTATTATGTATACAGAAGAGGGTGCCAGATCTCATTGCAGATGGTTGTGAGTCACCATGTGGGTGCTCTGGGAATTGAACTCGGGACCTCTGGAAGAACATTCAGTGCTCTTAACCTCTGAGCCATCTCTCCAGCCCCTGTATTTTTTTTTTTATTTCATTTTTTGTTGCTTTATTTGCTTGTTTGAGACGTATCTCATGACCTTGGATTCCTGATGCTCCTGCTTCCGGCTCTTAAGTGGTTAATATCTTTTTTATAAAAATTGCGTTGATGGAGGCTGGATAGATGAATCGGGCCAGAAGCACCTGATGCAGAGGGACCTGGATTCCATTGCCAGCACCCACATGGCAGCTCACACCCATTTGCAACTGTCTTGGGGATCCTACATCTCTTCTGGACTCTATTGGCACTGCGTGTATGTGGTACATATAGGTATATATACATACATATAGGCAGGCGAAACACCCATACATGTAAAATAATTTTGCTGTTTTTGTAGTTGGGGCTGGAGAGAGGTCAGTGGTTAAGAGCACTTACTGTTCTTGGCAGCTTACAAGTGCCTGCAACTCCAGTTTCAGGAGATCCAGTGCCCTCTTCTGGTCCTTGCGGGCATTGGCACACATGGCACACTCATACAGCCTTACACATATACACATGAATAAAATAAAAAAATCTTTTAGGGTTGGGGATTTAGCTCAGTGGTAGAGTGCTTGTGGCCCTGGGTTCGATCCTCAGCTCAAAAAAAAAAAAAACTTTTAAAGTGTGTGGATGGCAAGAGTGGAATTGTGGGGTGCAGTTGGGGTGTGGTTGCTGTAGTCTTGAGACTAGATGAGCACAGTGCATGACTCTGAGAAGTGGCCTCACTAGACATACACTTGAAGGTAGAGCTGGTGTGACTTACTGATGGCTTGAACTCCAGAAAAAGCACAATCGAGGATGCTGTTTACACCCAGGTTCTCAGCCTAAGTGGCTGGGCTCGTGACGGGGTGGGGCTAAGGGGGGGTGGCTTGGGAGCGTGGGGAGTAGTCAGTATGAAAGTGGTCCCCTTTGGCTGTTTTTAAGTTTCAGGTGTGTGTTACCCTTTGAAGATGTGACTCTGGGGTCAGGGTGTGTGGTAGGGCTCAAGATTGAATTTAGGGGTTACACATTTTATCTTTAAATAATTCCATTGTGCTTTCAGAGAAAGAATTTGGTTTCATGGAATAAAGAATTTGTGCTAATTTGATCAGAATTGTGAGAAAGACTAAAATCTAACAACTTTTTTCTTTTCCTTCTGAGAACAGTACAAATAAAAATATTAAAAAAAAATTTGGGCAACTTTGGGTATGCATCAATGGCCTTTCCGACTACAAGTCCAGCTAATAGAACCAGCTGGCCAGGGGGGCATTTAGAGTCTGATGAAGATGTCTCAAAGGTGTTGGGATTTCACTTTTTATCCAAGGGAGTGGCACTATTAGTGGGCTTGTTGGAGTGGGTGTGGCCTTGTTGGAGGAGGTGTGGCCTTGTTGGAGGAGGTGTGGCCTTTTTGCAGTGGGTGTGGCCTTGTTGGAGTGGGTGTGGCCTTGTTGGAGGAAGTGTGTCACTGTGGAGGTGGACTGTGAGGTCTCATATATGCTCAAGATACTGCCCAGTGTCACAGAGCACCTCCTGTTGCCTTCTGATCAAGATGTAGCCAACACCACATCTGCCTGCATGCCGCCATGTTTCCCATCATGATGATAATGGACTGAACCTCTGAAACTGTAAGCCTCTACCTCAATGACATGTTTTCCTTATGAGAATGGTCATGGCCATGGTGTCTCTCTCCTAGAGGGACGGCGGTGGAGAATGGGCGGCCTGTGAGCAAGCTGCATTTGGACGTTGCTTTGCCTGGGTGGAAGCTTATTTACTTGACCCTTAGCCCCCTTCTGCAGAGCTTCTGTGAATTCAACTATTGTAGACACCCCGCTTTTGCCAGGGTCTGGGGACCCCACAGTTTTGTCTGCTCTTTGTGCTGAAAACCAAAGCTAGGCGAGTAAGAGACCACCCAAGAGACTTGTTCTATTTTATTATTATTATTATTAATTATTATTATTATTACTATTTTTGAGACAGGGCCACTATGTATTCTTGGCTGTCCTGGAACTAGCTATGTAGACCAGGCTGGCCTTGAACTCACAGAGATCTGCCTGCCTCTGCCTTCCTAGTGCTGGGATTAAAGGTGTCCGCCACTGCGCCCACTTTGGGAAAGTCATGTTGATATCTAATGTTCCAACAGGAGGCAGGGTGGGGTGGATGGGTAGATGGACAGTACACGGGAGAGAACATTCCCAGGCTCTCTGTTACTTGCTCGAAAGGGGTGGGGCTTCTAGTTTTTCCAGTCACAGCCTTCATGATCCTACCAATCACAAACCCTGGATATGTGTCAAGCACAAGTTGTCTTGACCTGGATGAGTAGAGCCGCAGTGTGTGAAGGTGAAAATTGACAGGTTCCTGAGGCTTCTTATGCCTAAATCAGAATCCTCAGAGCCAGTGTGAGCTATCTGGAGAAGCTGTGGCTGGAGCAAAGCCTCCTGAAGCAGAAGTCATGATGCAGTGGTTTTTGCAGCTAGAGTAGAAGTCCTCAGGTCTTCAGAGCAGCTGGGTTGCTATGACAGTCTGGCCAGTTGGTCACCAAGTAGCTTGCTTGATTGACAGCTCTACTCAAGACAGCAGAGCACAAGATTAAGAGTGACAGCTTCCTTTCAACTGTCCAAGAACTCATCCTTGTCTTTGATCATTTAAGAGAGAAACACCTCACAGGGTGTGGGCAGTAAAGGCTCAACATTCTCAGTAGCACTTAACCATAGCCAGATACTCTGAGAGGGGTACCCCCATCTGTCTCGTCATGGTGACCTTCAGAGTTAGGAAATTAATGGGCTGTTTCCTCACATCTTCAGACCTCATTGAACAGCACCAGTTATTCCACCAAGGCCTCTTAAGTGTCAAACCCTAGTTTGGGCTTAGGGCTTGTTTTTGTTTTCCTTACAGATTTTAGATTCTGAAACCATGATGTTAGCATGCCAGAGGTTGTTCAGTCAGAGAGCTGGAGCAAGGATTCGTGCTTACGGCCCTGTAGGTGTCCTGGGCTGGCTACTTTAGACACTTGTCAGCCCACCATGATGTAATGGATTGCATTTATGTGAGACACTCCTGCTGCGTACACGGTATCATGTGTGGGTCTCAGCAGAAGTGTCTCTGAGAAGGACTGCGTTTTTCTTAGAAACACAAGGCAGAAGGTTATGTGTGAAGGATAATCTCTATCAAAGTAAAATGTTTGCAAACTTGGCCATTTTCGCTTTTGTTAGTACGGATTTCACGCACGCCATGCATCTGAAAACAGCTGCCTTTGACTACAAAATTATGGGGGTGCTCCTTATCAGCCATGCAGGATGGTTTAATTTTCACCTTGGGGTTGGTGTGACTCTTTGATGGTGTGAGTCTGGAGTCTGGGATCTGTGGCTTTCACCCTAGCGCTGGAGCAGGCAGCCCTGGGACAAGTCTGGGTACGGAGGTTTGCAACTCCGATGTCTTACCTTCTCGGTGTTCCTTCCTTGGGAGGGTCTGTGTAGCTCTCCTCAGATGTGAGACAGTGTTGCTTGCTTGCTATCACTTGGCCACATGTTGCTGTGTGATTTGGAAGTCAAATGCCTGTGACTTATAATAATGGTTGAGCTCATGCTTAATTTACCTTTTAGCAATAGCAAGAAGAAATTCCATTTACATTGGCAGACACCCCCCTCATCCCCCTAACTTTGGAAAAGTGTGTTGCTCTGCATAAGAGAACAGAAAACGTGAGATTGCAACTGTTTACCAACACATCTGCTCGCTGATGCTGTGCCAAGGATAGGTGCTAGGAGATACAGTATATGAAAGAGAAATTCCCACTTTGTGCTGTTGGATCTCTGAGTTCAAGGCCAGCCTGTTATACATAGTGAGTGCCAGGCCAGTCAGAGCTACACAGTGAGACTTTGCCTCAAAAAACAAAAAACAAAAAATCCTACCTTCATGAACGTTTATTATAATGACAATTTTAATGATTTACTATAAGATTATTAACAGTGTGGCATTAAGAGGCAAAGTAACCAGTTTTGACTTTGCAAGGAGGGCGGGGGGAGCAGGGTCTGCAAACTTTAAAAATAACAAAGAAAAAGAAATTAAAAATACTTACATAGGTCAGTGTGAATTACTTGTTAAGATGTATTATGCGTTTAGTGGCCAAGGATCCCAAATGCAGAAGTGGCTTGGACTGAGGTCACCATTAAGCGCTAATAGACAAGGATGGGGAGTGGCTCATTGGGTAAGAGAGTATACTGCTCTTGCAATGGACCCAAGTTCAGTTCCCAGCGTCTACTTGAGAGGTCTCTCAACTACCTGCAACTCCAGCTGTAGGGCAGAGGTTCTGAACCTATGCGATGAAATCCCTTGGGGGGGGGTGTCAAATGACCCTTTCACAGGGGTCACATATCAGCCATCCTGCATATCATATATTTTCATTATGATTCATAATAGTAGCAAATTACAGTTATGAAGTAGCAATGAAAATGATTTTATAGTTGGGGTCACCACACCATGAGGAACTGTATTAGAGGGTCGCAGCGTTAGGAAGGCTGAGAACCTCTGGCCTAAGGGATCCAACCCCTCTGGCCTCTGCAGGCACCTGCACTCACGCAGACATATCCACACATAGACACAGACACATATATACAGTTATAAATAATACAAATAAACCTTTATTTTAAAAAGCTAATAGGTTTTGTATTGGCATGATTTATTTTGGAGCGGGTGCTGTTCTGGTGGAAATATGATTTCAAATCAAAGTAGCAATGTTGATGTTGCAAGTACAGTTATTTTTGGATTTTTAAAAAAATTTTATTTTTAAATGTGTGTGTGTGTGTGTGTGTGTGTGTGTGTGTGTGTACACGTACGTACATGTGTACATGAGTGTAGTTTCCCTGAGAAGTCTGGGGAGGAT
This sequence comes from Peromyscus leucopus, assembly GCF_004664715.2. Lineage (NCBI taxonomy): Eukaryota > Metazoa > Chordata > Mammalia > Rodentia > Cricetidae > Peromyscus > Peromyscus leucopus. Next base: position 56,360,392 of record NC_051081.1, on the reverse strand, counting down.
ATCAGATCCCTTGGAGTTGGAGTCATAGACTGTTGTGAGCCACCTGAGGTGGGTGCTGGGAACTGAACTTGGTACTCTGAAAGAACAGTATATGCTCTTACTCACTGAGTCAGCCCTCCGGCCTTGAGTACAGTTCTTCTTCTTTTTTTTTTTTCTCTTGAGACAGGATTTCTGTGTGAAACAGTTCTGGCTGTCCTGGAACTTACTCTGTAGACTGGCTGGTCTTGAACTCACAGAGATCTTCTTGCCTCTGCCTCCTGAGTGCTGGGATTAAAGGTGTGTGTCACCACAGCCCAGCCTGAGTATAGTTCTTAAAGAGCACAATTTGAAATGTATAGAATTAACAGAACAGTTGAAATTAAAAAAAAAAAATTAATAGGTTGTGTGCTTTTCACCCTAGAGATAAATACTTTCAGATCAAATTGGGAAAGTTTCATTATTTTTATTTGAGTTAGTGTTTTTGATAATCACACCAGGAGTGAGTAGATGTGAATAATCTTTATCAATAAATAAGCAAGTTTATAGTAGATAATTGTATGTATTGATGAATACCATGAAGTTGGTAAAACAAGGTTTATGATCAGAAGTATTTGGGACTGTCTGCTACTTTATAAATATTTTGAAGGCTAGGAAGCTTTAACAAAAAGATTGATTTATTTGCCAGGCAGTGGTGGCAGTGGTGGCGCATGCCTTTAATCCCAGCACTCGGAAGGCAGAGCCAGGAGGATCTCTGTGAGTTCGAGGCCAGCCTGGTCTATAGAGTGAGTTCCAGGACAGGCACCAAAACTACACAGAGAAACCCTGTCTCGAAAAACAAAAACAAAACAAAACAAAACAAAAAATGATTACTTTATTTAATGTGTGTGAGTATTTGCCTGTATGTCTGTGCTTTGTGCCCCCAGGGGCATCAGATCCTGTTGTGGAATATTATTTTAAGATGTGTTAATTTTTTTATGCTGTGGAACATTTGTTTAATGATGCAAAGATATGTTGCACTCTTTTTTTTTTTTTTTTTTTGGTTTTTCGAGACAGGGTTTCTCTGTGTAGCTTTGCGCCTTTCCTGGGACTCACTTAGTAGTCCAGGCTGGCCTCGAACTCACAGAGATCCGCCTGGCTCTGCCTCCCGAGTGCTGGGATTAAAGGCGTGCGCCAACACCGCCCGGCGTGTTGCACTCTTTTATGTTGCATTTGTTTAACTCTGTGAAGCTGCGTTACTTTGCCTGTCTAAAACACCTGATTGGTCTAATAAAGAGCTGAACGGCTAATAGCAAGGCAGGAGAAAGGATAGGTGGGGTTGGCAGGCAGAGAGAATAAATAGGAGAAATCTGGGAGGAAAAGAAGAAAGAGCAAGAGAAATCAGGGAGCGAGGAAAGACGGGGCCAGCCACCCAGCCACCCAGCCACCCAGCCACTCAGCCAGACATGGAGTAAGAGTGAAAATAAGATTTACAGAAGTAAGAGAAAGGTAGAATCCCAGAGACAAAAGGTAGACAGGATAATTTAAGTTAAGAGAAGCCGGCAAGAAACAAGCCAAGCTAAGGCTGGACATTTATAAGTAAGAACAGCCTGGAGCTGGGTGGTGGGTCCCACAAAAGAGCAAAGAATAATAAGAGTAAAAAACAACGAGCTACAAGATCCCCTGGAACTGGTTGTGAGCTGCCATGTTGATGCTGGGAACTGAACCCAGGACCTCTGCAAGAACAGCAAATGCTCTGCCTTAGTTAGGGTTTCTGTTGCTGTGAAGAGACACCATGACCATGGCAACTCATAGAAAGGGAAACATTTAATTGGGGTGGCTTACAGTTTCAGAGGTTCCATTCATTATCATCATGGTGGGACATGGATCGGTGTGCAGGCAGACATGGTGCTGGAGAAGGAGCTGAGAGTGCCACACCTTGATCTGAAAGTAACACGAAGTGGTCTAAGTGTCACACTGAGTGAAGCTTGAGCATAGGAGACCTCAAAGTCCACTTCCACAGTGACACACTTCCTTCAACAAGCCACACCTTCTAATAATGCCACTCTTATGAGCTTATGGGGGCCAATTGCGTTCAAGCTACCACGTGCTCCTAACTATTTCTCCAGCCCCTGGGAAGCTTCAGAGGATGTGGTTTCTGTTGAAATTCGAATGGTGGTATGACTGTGTTTGTGTTTTCCGGATACTGAAGTTGAAGGTTGAGGGAGGTGCATGAAGCCATAACATTGAGGTGGACATGAGGGTGGGTTGTTAGTTGAAATGTGGTCCATGAGAGAAATGGTAAATGAGGCTAAAGAAGAGAGTGTGTGTGTGTGTGTGTGTGTGTGTGTGTGTGTGTGTGTGTGTGTGATGTGCATGCCACCTACATGTGAAGGTCAGGACAAAAATGTGGGAGTTTTCTCCTTCCACCACCCTGTGGGACCTGAGGGGTCGACCTCAATTTGCAAGGCTTGACACCACGCACCTTTATTCCCCAACCCATCTCACAGGCCCAAGGCTGGTTCTTTTATGGCAGAGTTTAGAGTGGGGATTTTGTCACATAGACAGTTGTCTAGTTACTGTAATACGTTAGCTCCAACTGATGATCTCATTGAGTTCCAGAGAGAGCAGCCTCTAAGAAACTGGAAGTGATGGGGATTTCCACTTCAGTGCTTCTAGCTTTTAAACCATGAAAATGATGGTTGGGTGGAATATAGATATTTAGATGTGCCCCCTCTGCGTTCCTTTAGAAACTGCTTATTTGTGAAGTGTGGAACTGACATGAAATGTTTTTCCTAAGGTAAAACTGACTTCAGTTGCACTGAACGGTTTTCCGCTCAACACAAAGGATGATCTGTTTGGATTGATTTTATTTTAAAATATTTAAACAGTCCTATTGATATGTAGAGGATACAAAGTTATCTACATATTAACAGTGTAAAAGTTAATGCTTGTCATAGGTATCCATTCATCAAACTTATTACCGCATTAAAGATAATAAATCTTGGTCTTCAAACTTCCTTGTGTCTATTGGTACTATCTCCTCTCTCCCTGTCTCTCATCCCTTCTGCTGCTGCTATAGATTAGTTAGTGTGTTCTAGAAATTTGTGTAAATTGAATCATAAAGTAGCCACTCTTAAGAATGTCTTCTTTTTGTACGTTTATTGTGTGTGTGTATGAGCCTGCTCATGTGTGGGTACATGTGTGTCACAGTGTGTTTGTGGAGATCAGAAGGTAACCTGTGGGAATTGGTTCTCTCTTTCCCTGACATGGGTTCTGGGGATGGAACTCAGGCCATCAGACTTGGCAACAAGTTCCTTTACCTGCCAAACCATTCATAAACCTTTACAAAAACTTCTTCCAGTCAACATAATCATTTTGAGACTCACTGTGATGTTATGTATGGGTCACGAGTTCATTCCTTTCTCCTGGTAAGGTGTCACACTTCTTTTCTGGCCACATTTTTTGAGGACTTCTCTGTGGCAGGTCTTATTTGTAATCATTGGAGAGACAAACATTTACGCGCACACCCACCCACACTAGCTCTTTTATGAACAGGGGCTTTCTTTGTGGCTCTTCATCCCTGTTTCCAGCTGACAGGTGAGCTGCTGGTGTGCTCGTTTGCTGGACCAGGCGTGGCAGTGCCGTGGCAGGTCGGAAGGAAGCAGACCCGCTCTTTGTCATCAGCAGTCTCTGTGATGCTTGTTTTGACTTGGGGTTCATAGTCGAAAGACGGAATGACAACCTCTTAGCTTCCCAGAAGAGTGTAGGTAAATCCTTCGTTAGTTCACAGGGATCTCATAGAGTTGGTTTATGTTAAGATTGTGCTTACTATTTCTTGTTACTACTGCATGTGAGACTCTTGAGTTTTGATCATGTTTTCTCATTGGCTGTTATCACACGAAAGCCGTTGGTTTCTGCCCTGAATCTGAGCGAGATTAGTGACTTGTCTAAGAGCTCGTAATTGTTGATGGCGGCTGGATGCCAGCACCACCACACTGCCTGCTTACCTTCTTCCCCGTGTTACCCTGGAACTGATCTTCTCCATAACTCCACACAACACCCAGAGACAATTACACGTTAACCAGCATGAGTTAGCGTAATGTCATCCTGTAACTGATCTTCTACATAACTCCATAAAACACCCAAAGACAATTACATGTTCACCAGCACGAGTTAGCGTAATGTCGTCAGGGTGATATTTAATAAAAGCTTCATTGAGCAGTTAATTATTTTCAGTTACTTCCTGTTTCCTCTGATCATCTGTAAGTGTTGAAATTGTTGAATGTGATACTTTGATTTCTGGGTCTATGTGGAGCTCCCGCCCTTTCGTATTTGTGGAGTCATAGTATATTCTTAGTGACATTGAATCTGGTACTTGTTTGTGATACACACACACACACACACACACACACATCATATGATATATGATAGGACTGTCATTTAGTAATATGGAAAGCTAGAAATGTAAAAGCAAGTCTAACAATGAATTTTTTTTTTACTATTCTTTGGTAATTTCATACATTTATATAATGTATTCAGATAAGAATTTGAAAGCCAGTCTGATGTTGAATTTTTTATTATTCTTTTAGAAATATTCTTTTTTTTTTTATTTCTTTTTGTTATTCTAGAGTTATAGGTGGTGGTGAGCCACCCGACATTTCTGCTGGGATCTGAACTCAGGTCCTCTAGGAGATCAGCAAGCACTCTTAATTGCTCAGTCATCTCTCCAGCTCTATTCTTTCTTTTCTATTTCCTTCGAACTTAGAAAAAAAATCTTTTTAGTGACTTAATGTTGACCTGCTGTCAAAGAAGTAATAAATTACTAGTCAACATTTTATGTTCCTAAGACACAGTATAGAGTTCAATTATGACTTTAAGAAAACTATATATTGGTATTTTACAATTTAGAAGTTGTGGGCCAGGTGTGGTGACACGCACCTTCGATCCCAGTACTCAGGAGGTAGAGGCAGGTGGATCTCTGTTAGTTCAAGGCCAGCCTGCTCTACATAGAACTTTTCAGAACAGCCAGGACTACACAGAGAAACCTTGTCTCAAAAAACAAAACAAAAGAAAAAAATTGTTAAAACAAAACCCCAAAAGACCTACTTTTCCTTAGTAGACTAGTATCTACATGAGCTTGGCAAAGCCAAGGAGTGTGGAAATGGTATTCTCCAAATGGCATTTGGTAATTGGCCAATGGTGGAAAACTATACTGTGGTTTTCAGGTTTCTCAGTAATTCCCCTCTGGGAAGATACTGAGGCTTAATTTGTATCCTTTCAGAAGATGATGGTGTCATTTCCTCAGCAAGAAAGTCTTAGTGTTTCCTCAGCACTGGTGTGGAGAATACAGGCACATTTGTACCCTTGGTGTTGTGGAGCCACCAAGAGGAGCCCTTGTCTTGGCCAGGAAGATGTCTCAGAGGTGGCTTTGGAGCTGGGTGTTAGGTGTCTGAAAGGAGGCTGAGAAATTCTGAGTGTCTGTCACTCAGAGGGTCCAGGGTCCTAACAGTAAGACTCCCCACTGGCAATGACAGTGTCACGGCCTCACTCAGCTGCTGTTTGTGGGGTTAGCGAGAGACGTTGGGATGGTGACCGCACAGGCCTCCTCTCTAGAAGCTTGCCTGTAAGCCAAGGGGATTCTGGGAGAAGCTCAGAGTGTTTGCAGAGGTGGTTTTAAAGACTTGGGGACATGAGACTGTGACACCCCCAGGTACCTCCCCAGGGTGACAGCAGCATGGTCTTCCACTACACTTCCGATTTTAAGATTTTATATGTTCAACCTGCATAATAAACTGAAATGTATGTGCCTAACGTAATTTAATACTGTCAGTTCCACGGCTTGGCCTGAGGGCTTAACTACATATCTAAAACAACATTTTGAGTTTATTTCTTAGGACAGACTCATGGCCACTTAGATATGGCAGGTATAGATATTTCTCCCCTGAGACAGGGTTTCTCTTTGTAGCTCTGGCTGTCCTGGAACTCACTCTAGACCAGGCTGGCTTTGAACTCACAGAGATCCACCTGCCTCTGCCTCCCAAGTGCTGGAATTAGAGGCGTGCACTACCATTGCCTGGCTAGATTTTTCTTTTCCTTCCTTCCTTCCTTCCTTCCTTCCTTCCTTCCTTCCTTCCTTCCTTCCTTCCTTCCTTCCTTCCTTCCTTCCTTCCTTCCTTCCTTCCTTCCTTTTGTCCTTTTTTTTTTTTTTTGGCATGAATCCAATCCCCACACAGTAAAGAGTAAATGACTTGAACAGTAGAGGCAGGCCGGCTGTTTACCAAGTCCAGTTCCTCTTGTCTTAATTGTCTTCTTGTTCAATTGTAGCTTGAACACATTTCCCAGCTTGCCTTGGTGGATTATTGTTGGCTTGGTCTCTAAGTATCAGCTCCAGGGATCTGTGGCACATCTTCAGTCCAGGACTCTGTAGAAACAAGTGACCATCTCCCATGCTCTGTGGATCCCGCCTGATGCTACAGTGATGAGGTTCTGGATGGTAGAGCCACAGAGCAGCAGGAGCCAGGCTCCTTAAATGTCAGCAAGGCAGAGTGGCCATGGGCTGTTATGTGACCCTCTGTCTTGTTGCAGCTGTTACAAACTGGTACTCTAGCACCAATGTAACCTTACTAACTAATACATAAAGTTAATAAATAGGACCAGTGCCCACTATATCTCTCCTTACTGTAACCTGCTCCCTGCTGCCAGATAAGCACTTAGGTCACTTCAGTGATAATCACCTCCATATTTGTTCGTTTGATCCCTTTTGTGGATAGCCTCAGCCAGTGTGGATTATTGCTTGCTTTTTGGGACCTTTAATGAAATACGGTTATGTGTTTGTATATGTATGTATTCTGAGTGCGTTCAGGAGCAGCATGTCTGCTCTTGTCCAGCAGTATACGTTGAGTTCAGTGCCTGTTCCTGTAAGAGGCTGTTTATGCTGTTCCTTCCATTATTCTGTCTAGTTTCCCATTTGGGTGAATGTATCACAGTACGCTTGGCCATTGTGTGTCTGTGTGTGTCTGTGTGTGTGTGTGTGTGTGTGTGTGTGTGTGTGTGTGTAATTCAGTGCCGGTGTTCTACCTGTAAGGAGTGGAGTGGCTGGCTGCAGGTAGACTGTCCTTAAATCTATAAGAAAATGCCAAGCAGTTTTCTCAAGTTGATGTTGGCCATGTGTGAGAAATCCCATTACTCAGACATTGAAGTCTACATTGGGTATTGGCAGACTTTGAAGTCTGGCTTATGTGGTGGGTGGGTAATGGTGTCTTATTTAGGGCTTAGCTAGTATCGACTCCTGAAGATTCTTTGTATTGGGCTCCATCATTTCTGCTGAACTATGACGTTGAGTTGAAGCACACTGTGTTGGCAGGAAAGAACATTTGTTTTACAGTTAGCTGCACATGAATTTTACCTGGAGAAGTTATAAAAAAAAAAATTCAGTCCCATTTCAAACACAGGAATATCCAAGAGCCTCTCTGTGACTTTCCAGTGGATGATTCTGCACTAGCTGTACCGGATGGAGCTGAGCACAGCTTTCCCAAAGCTGAAGATGTTCTGTCTTGGGAGCCTGGGGAGCACCCTTGACCTCTGGCCCTTGGCTTTCTGCCTAGTTCCTTTTCTTTCTTCTCACCAGTGTAAAGTCTTGCAAATACTATTCATGTGGAGGGACTGAGGATGTGTATCATACAAAACCCCTTCAAAAGTAACATTAGTTTTTTTTGTTGTTGTTGTTGTTTTGTTTTTGTTTTGTTTTTTCGAGACAGGGTTTCTCTGTGTAGCTTTGTGCCTTTCCTGGAACTCACTTGGTAGCCCAGGCTGGCCTCGAACTCACAGAGATCCGCCTGGCTCTGCCTCCCGAGTGCGGGGATTAAAGGCGTGCGCCACCACTGCAAAGTAACATTAGAACAGGCCATCTCATTGAAGTCAGTGGCCTTGGCGATCTTCTCTTTAACAAGCATGCTCAAAACATTGTTTCAATGTGTTCTGTATATAGTTATTACTGCCCAAGCTAGGGTTGAACTCCTGGGATTCAAGCACTCCTCCTGCCCGAATCTCCCAAGTGCTAGAACTATAGGCATATGGTGCTATATTTTTTTATAAAATTAATTATATACTGTGCATTAAAGAAATTACTCATACTAAGCCTTTGAAGTCTGGTGCATGTTTGCACTTAAGACCCATCTCAGTTCAGAGAGTAGCCACAGATAAGCACTCGTGGCCACGTGTGGCTCCTGACTATCAAAGTGAATGATGTAAACATGATAGAAAACTGCTGTGGTGAGTGCATTGTTTGCTATGAATTTAGAACACCCAGGAAAACCCCCCCACAAACCCCCCCGTTCTAGTAAATGAACTTTAAAGCTCAAAAAGAGCAAATGCAGCCTGTTTTTCAAACAGAATGTGACTATGTGTATATTCTCTCTCTCTCTCTCTCTCTCTCTCTCTCTCTCTCTCTCTCTCTCTCTCTCTCTCTCTCTCTCTCTCTCTCTCTCACCACACACACACACACACACACACACACACACTCACACACTCTAAAGCCTGTGCACCTTTAGTCGATGAGAAAATGGAGAAAGGTTCATTTTGGGAACCCAGCAGTAGAAGCATGTCCTGAATCTGCCATGTTTGCTGTTTTCTTTAAGTGGAGATGCCACTGACCGTCAAGGAAAACTTGGAGTTGTGAATGCAATATGATGTTTGTTCTACTTAGAATCGGGTTAAGACGGTTCAAGTAGGAAACAGATAAACATACTAATGCCCAAAGTACAACACTCAGATTTCTGGTTTCTCCCACTCAGCAACTTATTTTCTGCTTCATAAACTATTTTCTGGTTTTCCTTTTAAAAACAACTCAAGACATGCACAGATGCACATCACACATTCAGGTATTGCAGTTCCTTGTGTGATGTCAAAAGCTAAAGACCACATGTGCCATGGAGGAAACCAGCTGTTATGGAGGAGCCACAGATGCAGATAAAAGGTCAGCCACAACTGACAGATGCTGTCTGCAAAACAGCCAATTCAAATGAAGAAAAAAAGCCACCAGGAAAATCAAACCCACTAGAAAAATAGGAAGAGGATATCAAGTGGAAGCTTAGTGTTCAACAGATCTATGAAAAAAAACGACAGCTTTAAAAAGTAGTGAGATACTTGCCGGGCGGTGGTGGCGCACACCTTTAATCCCAGCACTCGGGAGGCAGAGCCAGGTGGATCTTTGTGAGTTCGAGGCTAGCCTGGTCTACAGAGTGAGATCCAGGAAAGGCACAAAGCTACACAGAGAAACCCTGTCTCGAAAAACCAAAAAAAAAAAAAAAGTAGTGAGATACTACATTTTCTAACTTGGTGAAAATGCAAAGTCTGCCGGTACCAAAATGTTGCCAGGCGTGTGGAGCGGTGGCACTCGGTTGCTGAGTGGGCGCCTGAGCAGGCCTGAGCTGCTTAGGAGAGCAATTGGGCGGTATGTAGTTCAATGAAAGACACTTACCTGTGACTGCATCCACGAAGTCCCACAGCGGGACCTGTGCAGTGTGTGCATCATCCAGACGGACGCCAGAAACAAGTCTTAGGAGCAACTTCAGGGGCTCAGACTTGCTTTTATCATGTAGAAAGTTAGACATGCAAAGCAATAGAAAATAGAAACGTGCATGAAAAGTGTGAAGATTCACAGGGGAGTACCACAGCCACCTTAAGACTGGTGAGGAACGGGTTGGGATGGGGTCAGGAAGGAGTATTTCGCACAAGAGGCTCTATTGTGTGTGTAAGCGTGCACATATTGGGGCATATCGAGTCTTTCTCCATTCCCTCTTTCATCTAATGCCTTGATGCCTACTTTTTCTAGGCTGCAGCATGTGGAAACAGAATACCCTATGCTTGGTAGCACGGGCTCTGGAATAAGAGTGCCTGCTGCCCACCTGGTGATGGTTGAGCTCCCTGTCGTTAGTGGTATGGTTCATGGGCATAGACTCTATGGTGATGACGGTAATGTCTCACGCATAGTACGCAGCAGGCTTGGATCAAGTAGAGATCCACAGTTAGTGATACATGCATATGCATCGACCAGCTTGCCTTCTGCTCTGTAACACATACAGATCATGTATGCCACATTAAGAACATTCAATAACATCTAATTTGTGATGTATTTTTGTGACTCGTGGGCTAGGTTCTTCTTCCGAATGACTTCTTTTCCCTACCATCTTTTAATATCTCTGTATATATATCTATTTTAATTCTTTTTTGAGACATCTCACTATGAAGCCCAGGCTGCGCTGACCTTGATGCTCCTCCGGTCTCACTGTCCACGTGGCTGGCAGGAGTGTAGGAGTGTATTTTAATATTCCTTTTTTTCTACATTGTCACTTACAGTGTGCAATTTTTGTTATGTAGAAGCTTTAAGTATTTATATAAGCAGTCGGTTTTATCTATACGTTGCATTGTTAAATTATTATTTGTATTAGATAAGCTATATTCCCTTACATCCTTATCTAGGATGTATATTTGTGGTGTTACTTTTCACATCTAGTCAGGATGAGCTAGGATTTGCTGCAGTAACAAGCCATTTCTAAAACGGAATGTCTAGTCATTATCCCTCCTTGTCTGATTACAGGCTGGCATGGAAGCCTTTGCGCCTCATCATTTCTGGGATATTGCAGACAGAGAGGCAGATCGGACCTGGTTGTTCTGTCCCTGAAGTAGCACACTGCTCCAGCTACCAGTCTCTCTCCACTAAGAGTTGGAATACAGTGCCTCACTAATGGGTTAACTTGTGCCCCTTATAGCTAAGAAATTTTCAGAGTTGTATTGGATATGGCATCTATAAATTGTCTCTGCCATTTGTCCAGTTTTCTTGTATGGGTTATAATAGTCCCGATAAGTGACTTGCTTTTCTGTGATTTTTGCAGTATACTAGAGAGTATTATAAATATTTATTAAAAAAACAAAACAAAACAAAAAACCAAATAGCACATAGACCGAGATGGGTAATTCTATTTTGAAGAGAAAGACAGATGGTGTTAACTTTGGGCTTAATAGTTTTAGGATACATTTAAGGGCCGTCAAGAAAGCCAGGTCCCCATAAGCTGTCCTCTGACTTCCAATGCCTGTTGTGGCACATGTACACACAGTGGGTGGTGGAGGGAAGGGAAGGAGGAGGAGAAGAGAAAGAATAAATATTTTAAAAGTAAAAGAAGAAAATTAAAGTTCTTTTATTCTAAACTTTTCCCTTTTAGAAGAAAGCATGTATGAAAGTTGACCTGTTCCAAGCCAAATGTACACCAACATTTTTCTTTCTTTCTTTCTTTTTCTTTCTTTCTTTCTTTCTTTCTTTCTTTCTTTCTTTCTTTCTTTCTTTCTTCTTCTTTCTTTCTCTCTCTCTCTCTCTCTCTCTCTCTCTCTCTCTCTCTCCTCCCTCCCTCCCTCCCTCCCTCCTTCCTTCCTTTCCTCCCTCCCTCCTTCCCTCCCTCCTCCCCCCTCTCTTTCTTTCTCTATTTTAATCAAGAACTCATTGTATGTCCAAGCTGTCCTCAGGCTCACAGCCCTCCTACCTTAGTAGGTGTGCTGGTGTTACAGGTGTGTGCTCCTGTGCCAGGTGCCACATCAGATACCTTGGATCATGTCTGACATTTCCCTAAAGCAGCTTTTCCAGTGTTGAGTGAGATGTGATGGCAATGTCTGTCTGTCTGTCTGTCTGTCTGTCTGTCTCAGAACCTGCCTGTGGCAGTTGAGACTGATCTTCAGACATACTCTGAAAGCAGAGTCTGGCCAGCACAGCAGCAGCTGACCCTGACTGGACTCTGGGTATCGCCCTGTAGTTTGTGTGATGTTGAGCTCAGAACTTCAGCTGATTGAGTATGATATGGGGAACAGCTCCTTCTTCTGAGGCCTCGGGGAGGTGGTGGGGTGGTGGGGACTGAGTTCAGAAGGCAGCGTGTGATGGGTAGTGCGGATTGTTACTGTGTTGGACCATTCATGGACACATCCACTTTCCCACCTTCCGCTCCATCCCAGGACTCTGCCTCTCCAACCTTCCCCAACTGTGAAAGGATGACTAAGGCAGTGTCTGTTGGGGAAGTTTTTACGTTTAGCGTTTGAAAGAATGGTTTGAATGTCTGCATGTGTTTGTGTCCTCCGGTCTTTTCTAACAGAGAAGCAATAATCTGCATCTCTCCATGGTGATGTCCTGTGGTTTTCAGGGGTGTTTCTGCCCTCTCTTCTGGGGTTCCTGCACTCTGAGTGCCCACCTCATGGGTGTGCCCCAACGTTTCTGGCCCAGGGATGCCTGGGATTCCTTGTGCAGGGGAGGACTACCCTCCTCCTAAATTTCAGCTGTTCCACTCAGATCTGCTCTGGGACTGTGCCTTACCTTGTCCTTTCCTGCAGGACCACATCCTGTGCATCTTCCCGGGCACAACTATCTGGACAACTATCAGTGTAAACTATGGTTTTACACTGTGGTTTTAGTGATGTCAACTAAATAGTGAGACATTTTCCTGATTGTAAAATCTGTCTCTCCGACTTTTTCAGCGACTCTTGCCAAGATCACCAGTAAAGCAGTAGTTACTTAATTAGACAGCCAGTTTGAACTTTATGCTAGGGAAAAAGGTGAGTGATTGGGAGAAAGACACTTCTCAGAGAGTAGTGGAGATCTGCTCGGATTGGGAACTGCTGCCCCACCCCACCCTTACAGTGACAGCAGCCACAGCCTCTTTGCACCTGCGGCCTGGGTCTTCTTTTACATTTCCCAAGACTGCTTGCTTTCCCGCTGCTGGGGTCCTTTAGCGTTGCAGGACTTGGGGTCCTGTCCAATGCCATCTTGTCTCTCTGTAGCTCTCTCCCAGCTGTGTCCAGCTCTCAGACTCACGTTTGCCTCAAGGCTCTAGACCAGTGGTTCTCAACCTGTCTGTTGCAACCCCTTTGAGGGTCAAATGACCCATTCGCGGGGGTTGCCTAAGACCATGGAAATCAAAGATCTTTACATTCATAACTGTAACAAAATTACAGTTAAGAAGTAGCAACAAAAATACTGTTATGGTTGGGGGGTCACCACAACATGAGGAACTGTATTAAAGGGTCGCAGTGTTAGGAAGGTCGAGAACCACTGATCTAGACCTTTCTGAAACATGTCTGGTTGTGCGCATGAGCCCATGTAAGCCACACATGCAGAAGGTGTAGGATTCATTTCCCCAGACTGCTCATTCCTGTTTCCTGTCTTGACTGACCTTGTCATCTCCTACCAATCAATGACACTTGCCTTTTCTCAGGTTCTCATGGCATAGCCTACCCTGACATCTGATTGGTCCCACACGCCCTAACTGTCCCAGCAATCTAGGCTCTCCGTTGGCCCTGGAGATTGTAACGGCATCCTTGTACACTGGCTCTACTTTGTTCCCTACCTTCCAAGGCGGTGGGGGGAGGGGTCCCAATGCCTTCTTTATTAAGACATTTTCAGTCTTTTCATATCATTATTAGATGCAGAGTACCCTTGCTGAGTTCGCCCCCATTTGTCCCTGGGACGTTTGTTCCTCAGGATGCCTTTTCCCTTAGTGGTTAGCACGGCGCTCTCATTTCTTGGGTTACAGGAATCTGTACTGGACACTTTTTTAAAAAAAATATATAGTTTTGTGTGCCAAAAATTGTGATTGTGTGGAGTGAGGCCTGATCTCGATGTCCATGATGTGGAAGACCATGGCGTGAAGAGTAGGTGATTACAAAAAGTCCGTAAGATTTCATAGGATGCTTCTATCACAATCATGATTTCCTTTCTGTTATATAAACATGTGAAAGGAGAAGAGGGCAAGCAGCGGAGAAAACAGCCCTCGGGTAGTATCACTCTGCCGGCCCCGGGACCTCTGCCCCGGCCGTCCAGTCCCTTTGTCACCTGCTTTTGACACTCGCCTTCAAGCCTGTTCTTGAAACGCTTTTTGTGCAGCTCTGATGTCTGCCAATGCTCCCGTGTCTGCGTGCCTTTTCTGTTAGAGGGTCAAGACTTGGCTTCCAGCCCGCTTCTGTTGTCTCTGTTGCAGATGCTCTATAATTTTTTTTTTTTGTCTAATGAAGACATATTTGAGAGAAAGGATTGAAGTTCTAGAAGGTTTGTAGGTCTAGGAATCATGTGAATAGATGTTAGTCATTCATGTCAAGAATAGTAGTTTTTCTGATGTCTTTACTTTTGGCTAATTCAAAAACACAGTTAAAACTTGAGGAGAAGCAGGTACTAGAACCCGCTAGGAAGATGTTTGTCTTGCACTGAATGCGTTTCAGAGGACAGTGGTCTCAGACAACACCCAGCAGGGCTGGCTGTTCTCATCACAGTAAGGAAGAGCCTGCTCGTCTGTATTGCAGGGAGAGGGAGCTTTATATACAGGCTTCTAGAAGGATTTTCCTGCACATTTCATGAGAATGAGTCTTGTCAGAGAGAAGGGCAGCTTTCCTGAAGCCTTCACATTCCACAAGAGACCCTTGTTCTCAGGCCTTGTGGGTGGAGAGCGAGCAGCCTCAGGCTTGCCTCTGCCTGTGAGGAACGCGCCTCTGAGCACTGTGGAGAATTCAATGGTAGCCCTGCTAGACTTGGAAAAGGTGTGGGATCCCTGCCCAACACACATCCAGGGTTCTGTGTCTTACCTGCTGTCCTTTACCTTTGCTGTAGCAGTGATGTTTAGACTACAGCAGCTCCACGAGGCTCCCACCTCCATGGACAGTCCTGTGTCCCCATCCCACTGAATCTGTAGCCTCTGGGGACTTAGGGGAGCTTTCCCTGAGCATTGTGGGAAACTTGGAGCTTTACTTTCCTACCATTTGTTAATACCTGAGCCATCTAAACAGGTTCCTATGTCCCTTAACCCAGAGTGCCCCGTGCTTCCCATTCCTGTGTGGTATCCTGCCCTCACCTGCGCACACCTGTCTCCCGCCAGGTGCAATGCAGGAAATGTGTTGAACCATCGCTTAACCTTGAAGCTCCTCCCTGGGAAATGCCCCATTTATTGGTTTTGGGTTTTTTTGTAAATGAAAAGAACTTCGTTTTATATTAACTGTGGTATTTTTGTCTTTAGAATTTAAACGTAACATTGAAGGATTCCAGTCTATTGCTAACACACGATTTTAATTTTTCTTTACAGGTCAACTTTGTAGTGTGCCAACTCTTTGCCTTGTTAGCAGCTGTTTGGTTTCGAACTTACCTACATTCAAGCAAAACTAGCTCTTTTATCAGACACGTAGTTGCTACCCTTTTGGGCCTTTATCTTGCATTTTTTTGCTTTGGATGGTAAGTAATTATTTTGATCATGTTTAAATGAACGCTGTTAGGTATATTTGAGAATTGAGTGTGTAGAGGGATACATTATATAGGATTTTGTTTTGAAATTTACTTACAAAGTTTTCTTTCAACGCTAACTTTCAAAATCTTTTAGTCTAGAAACAATGGATTGGGAATGGGAATCTCTCGAGCTTTGTCGTAGGGAAGATTTACTGTTTATAATTTATGAACAGGGGTGCAAGGAGGACTTACAGAGGCAGTCTGGTGTTAAGTAGTTCTTTTTACCCATCTTGAAAATATTTTATGCTGAAACAAGCAATAAATTGTGTGTTGTTTGTCTCTTTGGGTTTTCTCTGTGCTGCTGGCTCTGGGAAAGTATGACCCTCATACTATGAGCCATGAAAAGGCTTTTGTTTGTTCTCGGCGGAGAAAAAATGAAAAGTTTTTACTCAGGATCCTTCAAATGTGTGTGTGTGTGTGTGTGTGTGTGTGTGTGTGTGTGTGTGTGATATGTGTGTGTATGTGTGTGGTATGCATGGTGTGTGTGCGTGGTGTGCATGTGTGGTGTGCATGTGTGGTATGTGTGTGTGGTGTGTGTGTGTAGTGTGTGCGTGCGTGTGTGCGTGCGTGCGTGCGTGTGTGTGTGTGTGTGTGTGTGTGTGTGTGGTGTGTGTTGTGTGTGTGTGTGTGGTTAGTCCCTGTCTTCCTTGCTGGGCTAGCCTGAGAGCCTGCAATTTGGAGCACTGCTGGAGCTGCTTCCTGGCACCTGTGGGCATGTCTGAATGAGGAGAGCAGGACAGGAAGGTGCTCAGTCACTCTTGGCAAGGCAGCAGAGACTCAGTATAGAAGGGCTTCTTGGTGACTCACAAATTTCCCTCCTGGAAGAGACTCCTGAGTGCCCACCATTCGAAGACAAGGACTCTGGGCTTGCTCTTCTGCAGTTCCTGTTGGCGCTGAGAACTGGGTGTGTACTCACTCGATCTGTGCTCTCGAGGTTTCCGTGGTTACTGGATAATGGTGCCACTTTTTGGTTAACAGTGTGCTCAAGGCTACACTCCTGGTATTTCTTAATTGGTCCTTGGCCTCCAGGAATTGCAAATGTTTCCTAGGACCTCATGAAAATCACCTGAGTGTAATCTATCCATGTCTACCACAAATCAATCAACAGCATAATGTAATCCATCTGTACCATATCGCCCTTGGCTGGCTCTCTGATAGCCCATGTTTGCCTGTGATGGGTGTATGCAATGTTGTAGTTTTGCCATGTTGTCTTAAGATCGAAGCATATGGACCTTTTAACTTCTTGGATGGCATTCAGTGTGTATCATCGAAGTTTCCTGAGGTTTCTATTTCGACTTGTGGGAGGTAGTGGATGTTCTTAAACATCATAGAACTTTTCCAGCATAGACTAATGGGCTGGACGTAATTCGCTCCTTACCCAGCTTCAACAGTTACTGACATCTCACCCTTCTTATTTTATCTTGGCCCCATTTTTAGAGCATGTTGAAGTATATGTCAGTGTATACATTCTCTCTTCAATAGCTGAGTACCCCGTGTGTGTGTGTGTGTGTGTGTGTGTGTGTGTGTGTGTGTGTGTGTGTGTGTTGCATATTTTCCTAGGGAATGGAGAACACATCTAGCTCAGCTTGACCTGGGGCCGCCTTCATTTTGTGCTCTGTGGAGAAGGAGGGGGGTGCACTGGGCAGGGAGGGGGAGGTGGGGAAGAGTGAGCGAGTCTCTGCTGGGCTGTCCGTGGCTGAGGTGTTTCCCGGAGTTAAATCTTCATGATACTTAGAACACAGCGTCGCAGTTAACAGGCTTTAGCTCAAGGTTACAAGACAATGTTGTCTTGAGTTTCAAGTTACATAAGGTAGCAAGAGACTTAGTTACTTCAGTGGGTTCCTCCTCCTCCTCCTCTTCTTCTTAGTTGGAATTCTAGTTGTTAGTTAGAATTAATTAATGGTAAGTATTGTTGTTTATTCTTTAGCTTTGCATTTGTTGGTGCTTTTTTGTTTTAGTTTTTTTTTTTGCTCAGGCAATCCTATCACTGATTTTTACCACTTCCCTTTGGAGGGCATATTTGCTCTGTAAATATAATTGCTCACTTCACCTACTACTGTTTGCCCCTTTTTAGCGCCTGCAGCTCCTTTTAACAATTATTATTCATTCAGATATCTTTGGTGCTTGCGGCCAAGCCTGGTGACCTGAATTTGATCTCTAGGACCCAGTGGTGTAAGGACAGAAATGAATCCTGCCTGTAGTCCTCTGACTTCCGGAGGAATGTGGGCGTGCACATGGACACACACACACACAACAGCACTTCCAGAGGAATGTGGGCATGCACATGGACACACACATACACAACAACACTTCCAGAGGAATGTGGGCATGCACATGGACACACACACACATACACCAGCACTTCCAGAGGAATGTGGGCATGTACATGTACACACACAGCAGCACTTCCAAAGGGACGTAGACGGGCACATGCACACACATGTGTACCCACAACAGGAACAACAGACAAATGCAGTAGAAACTGTCCAGTGGAGGAGCACAAACAGTGCTTGTTAGCGTGAGCAGGGCTGGGCTCAGACTCCGTTGGTTCCAGGGGGAGTGTCTCTGGTCTAAAGTCTTGGGATTAGAAGTGTCTGACTTTGGATTGTTTGTGTAGACTTGACTGGTTGGAGGTCTGTCATAAAGAAGCCTGCATTCTGTGACACTCCAGAATGGGAAGTTTTTGAGTGGATTTGTGGATTAGAGATGCTCAGACTGAACCACCATTATCCAGTTGGTCAAGGGCGGGCATCTCTCCGTTTATCCAATCTCTTTGTCACCCTTTTTCATTTGGTACTGAATTAGCCTCTTTCTTACTCCTGTGTAGTTGTTTGTTTTAACTCTTTGTTCTTTTGGGGGCCCGCCACCCAGCTCCCAGATAAATCACACGGAGTCTTATTACGGCTTATGAATGCCCGGGCTTAGCTTGGCTTATTTCTAATCAGCTTTTCCTAATTATACCAACTTTTTTTAAAATTATACCTTTTGTCTCTGGGCTTTTAACTTTCTCTATTCTGTATACCTTTCTTTACTTCTTACCCCGTGGCTGGCTGTGTAGCTGGGTGGCTGGCCCCTTTCATCCTCCTCTCCTCCTTTTTCTCAATCCTCGATCTTTTCCTCCCAGATTTCTCCTATTTATTCTCTCTGCCTGCCAGCCCTGCCTATCCTTTCTCCAGCCCTGCCTATCCTTTCTCCAGCCCTGCCTATCCTTTCTCCTGCCTTGCTATTGACCATTCAGCTCTTTATTAGACCAATCAGGTGTTTTAGACAGGCACAGTAACACAGCTTCACAGAGTTAAACAAATGCAATGTAAAAGAATGCAACACATCTTTACATCATTAAACAAATGTTCCACAGCATAAGCAAATGTAACACATCTTAAAATAATATTCTGCGCGGGCGGTGGTGGAGCCTTTAATCCCAGCACTCGGGAGGCAGAGCCAGGTGGATCTCTGTGAGTTCGACGCCAGCCTGGGCTACCAAGTGAGTTCCAGGAAAGGTGCAAAGCTGTACAGAGAAACCCTGTCTCGAAAAACCAAAAATAATAATAATAATAATAATAATAATAATATTCTGCAACAGTCCTGTGCCTCTCTCTAGACTTTCCATGTGTTACCTCGTAATCCTGAACACCTGAAGTGGCTAGAGTGTGCTTCCTGTGTGCGTGATACTAATGATGCCATGTGAGGTACTCAGTGAGGGGCAGTGGAAGGGATGTCTAACTGAGTAGAGTAGGGAACCTGCTGCTAATTGCAGAGTTCACAAAATAGATGAGTCCAGAGCTGGTCAGTGTTTGAAGCTTGATTTACCCCAGCAGCAGAGACTAGCGTGGCAGGCTGTTACCTCACACCCAAAAGGCAGCTGAGCATGCCGGGGGTGGGAGCCTGAAGGCTGTCAAGCCACGAGGGCTGGCGGTGTTTGAGGTGTTTTACTGTTGACTTCAAAGTTTTTATGTCCCAAGGAAACTGACCTGGAAAAGGAAACACTTTCCTCAGTAACCCTCAGTCAGACATGCTCCTCCACCTTGTTGAAGATACTTTTAAGTATTAAAAGTCCTTCAAAGTACCTAGCAGTTCCCAACAACGTGCCTAAAGGTCTGCTAGTGAACTGTTGGTGTTGACAATAAATAGGTGGATGACATTTCCATCAATTACTTTGAAGTTTCATTCTCTTTTCATTTATATTTGTGTATGTTTTCCTGTCTCCTCATAGCCTTCTGATTATAGCAGCATTCCAGGTCATTGGTTTCTGGATGTGTGTTTGTGGTGTGTGTATGTATACCTGTGTGTGTGTGTGTGTGTGTGTGTGTGTGTGTGTGTATGTGTGTGTGAGTGTGAGTGTGTGTGTATGTGTGTGTGTGTGTGTGTGTGTGTGTGTAGAGATCTGGAACCTACTCCTTATTTGTAATAAGTCTATAGAAAAATGTGTAAGCAGTTTTTCCACATTCATATTATCTGATAGTCTGTGATGAAGCTAAAAAGTAATTTTAATTGTATACTAAGAGCTTAATACTTTGTATATAGCTGCAAAAGTTTATAAATCATGCCGTCAGAAAGGGGAGTTGAAAGAGGGCAAGTGTGTGTATGTACACACGCACATGTGTGAGGTATGATCTCAGGGATGGTTTGGGCTGAGTTGAGTCCCAGAGGTCCAAATCATATTTGGCCTGAAGTCTGTGAAGTGAATAGATACATTACTGTAGTCATTAAATGGTGATTTCTATATTGGGGTATTAGAAAGAACTGTCGTGCCAACCAGCAAATATATCATAGCAAATTATTGCCTTTTTAGAAGGAAGTTCATCTGACGTCACCACTGTGCTTTGAGTATTGATTTGGGTGTTTTTGGTAAC
This sequence comes from Peromyscus leucopus, assembly GCF_004664715.2. Classification (NCBI taxonomy): domain Eukaryota; kingdom Metazoa; phylum Chordata; class Mammalia; order Rodentia; family Cricetidae; genus Peromyscus; species Peromyscus leucopus. Next base: position 56,340,280 of record NC_051081.1, on the reverse strand, counting down.
TTGTTTTGTGAATGACACTTTTGAAAAGGTAAACACAAAATAGAAAGCTGCTGTTGGAGAAGTTTGGGGAGATCGCAGGCATTCTGCCAGGACTTTTCTGAAATCCATGTTTATTACTCCTTTTAAAATTACTGTTCCTTGTCTTACGAAGAAGGTGGCCATCCTCGGTCCACAGGGCCCCACACTGCTTTCCCGTTGCTAGGTTATGTGGAGTGCTGGGCCTTGAGCCGGGCTTGTAAAGGTTGGTTTTATTTATCCAGCTCTGTTGGTCCGAAGCTTGGGCTCCCTGTCCCCAGTGTTTCAGAACGTCATGCAGGCTTGGGAATGTTTAGTCATTTTTTTTTTTTAATTTTTTTTTTTTTTTTTTGTATGAGGATGTTCTAGGTTACCTTAAGTACTTTTCTACCTGTATTATTTGAACTCGATGGTTGTGGCCGCTTCTAACACATTCTCACTTTTTATAGGTATGCCTTACACTTCCTTGTACAAAGTGGGATTTCCTACTGCATCATGATCATAGCTGGAGTGGAGAGCATGCATCAGTGAGTATTGACCGTGTGCACACAGAAAAACACCTTTCCCTTGAGTAGAGTCTGATCAAAAACAACAATGGTCATATTTATTACACTGCAATACTCCTGAAGCAGGGTGATTTCTTAGGAAGCGGCACAGTATAAGATCTTGGTGTGCATCCCTCTCCTGTCTACGCAAGTCAGTTCCAGAGCTCTCCACTGACATCTAAGGATGAGTGAGTCTTTGACACGAAGGACTTGCACTGTGGGATGTTCAGCCCCACCCCTGGCTCCTACCCCTTAGACACCAGGAGAACCCTGGTTTGTGACAAAAATCGGTGTTTCCAGATACAAGCTTGAGGGCAGGATTGCCCGTTTAACAGCTTCTTAGTCTCCAGGTGATTAGCAGTAGAGAGCAGAACTAATGTGACCAGATGGAGATTTAGAAGGTAAGTTTAGGACTGAGTAATTAATGGGAACTCTGGGAAGGAAATAAGGTCCCTATTCCTGGTTTGCACACAGAAGAGGTGGAAGCAGTTTGTCAAGGTAGGGACCCTGAAAGTGGGGACCATACTGAGAGGTAACCAGCCCCCTGAAACAGTGTTTGGTGTGCAGTAAACGTCAGTGAGTATTTCCCGAGTCAGTGAATATTGACTTAAGCAACTGTGAGATGCCCAGCCAGAGTTGAGTAGCTAGGTAGGCAGGGGGAGGTAGGTAGCTAGGCTGGAAACGGACATTTGGGAGCAGCCTTACGTCACAGGTGCTCGATGGAAAACCCAGGACAGAGTCTGCCTGCAGACCCTTCTCCTGGTGATTCTGTAATAGTGATGTGTGACGTGGCATACGTGCTGGGTTTCTGAATTCCTGGAACACACGGCTACAGGGATCGTGCATACGAAATCAGACTCTTAGCGCTTGACTGGCACTTTCCTAACTCAATTTTATTTCGTGTCTTCCGTGTTTGGATGACTGGTCACCCCTCTGTTGTCACATGCTGTTTATTGTTCAGTCAGGCTTCTCCGGAACGGAAGTTACAGTGTCTCCTTCGTATCCAAAAGGATTTATTAGAGTGGTTCACTCAGTCTGAGGCTGGACTGTCCCTCAGTGGCCGTCTGCACACTAAAGAGTCAGGGAACGCAGTAGGTGCTCAGTTCTAGTAGAGGGAGGGCCTCAGAACCGAGGTGCCCGTCATGGGGCTCCAGCCTGAGGCCTGGCGGCCTCCTGAAGAGCCAGGGGTGTGAGTCCACACTGACAGGCTGGAGCGTGATGCCTCCAATCTTGGCAGGGCAACAGACCACTCACGCAGAAGATCTGAGCTCGAGTCTCCTTAGCTGGCTTCCCCTACAGTTTTCTGTTGGCAAGTATGGCAAGCCTGTTGGATGGTGCCGCCCTCATTTAGGGCAGGTCCCTTCTGATTTGCTGTCTCACGAGCCAGTGTTTGGAAATGCCCTGACAGACATACCTAGTCTGTGGCCTGTGGAGTCAACATCCACTTTAGACTTGCACTGTACAGGACAGTAGCTGCCAACTGCATGCAGCTCTGCAAGCTTGTTTGTTTGTTTATTAGTTTTTTGAGACAGGGTTTTTCTTTGTAGCCTTGGCTGTCCTGGAACTTGCTTTGTAGACCAGGCTGGCCTCAAACTTGGAAACCCACCTACCTTTGCCTCCTAAGTGTTAGGATTAAAGGTGTGCCCCAGCATACCTGGCTCTAGCTCTGTTAATTTAAATTCATAAAAATTTAAAATGTGTTTTTTTAAGCCCAGCATGGGATACATCTTTAATCCCAGCACTCAGGCTGAGGCAGGAGGCTTTTGAGTTTGAGGTCATCTTGGATTACATAAGACTGTCATTAAAAACAAAACAAAACAAAACAGTCCAGTAAACTAGAAACACCAAAACACACAAATAATAATAATAAAATAATAAGCATTAATCCAATCTCAAGAGGTCACCCCTAAACACATGTACATAAGAACAGCACTAAATGAACTCATTTGGGTATGTGGGTAGGTCTATGTATGTGTGTGTGTAACTAATAATTATGGAAGAAGAGATCGTAAACTTGAGGGGGAGGGGGCATAGTTGGAGAGCGATGGGGAGGAGAGAAATGATGCAGACTCGGGACTCATCTGTGGAGTTCTCAACAAGTAACTGTAATAATAAAATCCGGTACTTGAGTTGTAGGAGCTTCATTTCAGGTGCTCGGGAGTGTTCAGTGGTGATTTTGACCGTTGTGAATAGAGATCATTTCTACGGTTGCGGACGGTGCTGGATAGCGCTGCCGTGATCACGTGTGGCTATGTGCGATGAATAGTGCGCCCCCTCAGTATTTCCGGGGAGGAAATGCTGCTGCCCGTGTGCTCCTACAGGCACTCAAACGTGGTGTTGGGTTCTGACACCACCGATGGAGTTAGGGGGAGGCCTTTTAATCACTGGTGTTAGAAACAAATAGTAGGTGGATAAATAATTGGGGGAAAATGTGTGTTTTGGTCTCCTTTTTAGTTTGCATCTGTTTCAGTTCACACACACACACACACACACACACACACACACACACACACACGACTGTACCTTTTCTTCCTTGCGCTCTTCTTGTTAACATATATTCCTTCTTTCCAGTGTAGTTTTACATGGTGTATGTATTTCTTTGGAGAGCAAGAGTTTAAATCCTTAACAATGAAAGGTTTGTATTTGGAGTGCTTAATAGTCTTGTGATTTTTATGAGGTATTCATTCTGTGATTGTTCCACTTTCTGTAACATTACCATGTGTTTGTTAAAATATTTCAGTGTACTATAAACTTGATTTCTGTAGCTCCCTCCCCCTTTAAAAACACTCATATGTGTTCTGTCATTCAGATCTATATCTAGATAATTTATTATTAGTCCTTAATCTAGGAGCTAGAGAGATGGATCAAAAATCATCAGTACTTGTTCTAGCTGGGTGTGTCAGCACTCAGGAGGCAGAGGCAGGCAGAATTAGAGGCTAGTCTGGTCTTCATAGTAAGTTCCAGACAGTCAAGGCTACATAGAGAGACTGTTTCAAAAACAAAACAAAACAAACAAACAAACAAACAGAGTAATTGCTTTTGCAGAGACCCAGGTTCCATTCCCAGCACCTACATGGTGGCTCTTAACCACTTATAACCCCAGTTCCCGGGGATCTCATGTCCTCTTCTGACCTTCAGCACAGACATGCATGTGATGCACAGACATACATGCAGGCAAAACAATTCGTACATATAACATGAAGAAATCTAAAAAACAAAACGAAACAATCTATTCTGGAATTGTCTTTTTCCTGGTTGGTATTTTCATGTAGGCTTTGAAATTGGGGAGAGGGCTTAGGTGATGGGCACTAAGAAGTGTTTAGAAATGGGGGAGGGGTTCGGTGACAGACACCCAGAAGAGTATTTAAAAACAAACCAGCCAGTGTGTCTTACCGGTTGCTTTGGGCTGCTATGACAAAATGCCATAAACTGACACTTAGTTCTTGAGATTCTGGAGGTTGGACAGCCTAAGATCTGGTGCCATCGGACTTGGTGTGCCTGGTAAGAACTGCTTCCTGGTTCATGTTCAGCCCTCTTCTGTCTGTGACCTTGAGGTCAAAGGTGCATTGGGTTCAGGCTCTTGGTCTCTGTGAGGTCTCCTCTAAACCTGTGTATGAGGCTCCAGTCCTCAGGGCCTAATCACCCCAAAGCCTCACTCCTAGATATTCTCACGTGGAGATTAGGTGTCAACATGGGGTCTTGAGGGACGCAAACTGTTCAGAGCATTATATCTACTAGGTTATTAATTCTCCTGATTAATATAGGGAGAACTCGACTTCTGCTGGATTCATCCAGCATTTTCCAAAGCAGGGTTTGGCAAACTGTCTTTATAATGGAGCAGATAGTGAACGTCATGGTTTGCAGGTCTCATATCCTTTGTCACAACTGTCATACACTCCGTTCTTAGGATGCAGAAGCCATGGGAATGTGGCTGAGCTCCAGTAAAACTGCTTACAAAGGCAGTAATGGGCTAGATTCAGCCAAGTTGTTTAATGAGGAAAATCTGGGAGATGGTATATTCTCAGTAAGTGTCCACTGAATAAACGAATGCATGAATGCATGAATGAATGAATGAGGAGATGGTGGACTTCTGCCTGATAGCAAGGCCTGTCCATGTAACCTCCTAGACTTGCTGTCCAGCCTCTGCTTCTGCCTGCTGCAGTCTCTGGGCCACATGTCAGGCCTGCCCTGCAGGATTCTTGCCATAGCTTCTGCCCGGCTTCTGCCTGGCCTCTGCCACCCTCCCTCCCAGAGCAGAACCTGCCTCCTTGATTGTACACTTGGAGCTGCTGCTGGGCTGCGCAGTTTCCTCTTTCTCCAGGAGGGAGGGCTGGGGGCAAGGAGAGGGGCGTTGGGAGCCTTTTCACCTGGGTCATGGAAGAGGGAAAGAAGAGATCAGGGCTTCCCACACCCCTGTGGGCTCGGGAAGCACAGCATGGGTGGGTCCCATGTATCCCAATGTACTTTTCTAATGTGCTAAATAAATAAGCTTTTGTGAACGGTGTGGGAACCAGAGTGCCCTTGTACTACTTAAAAAAAAAAATTGTGGGGAATTTTAAGTTCCAGAAAGACAGTTTCAAAAATTTTGCAACACAATACAAGAGAACGGCCATTATCATAAATTGCAGAAATGTAGACTAAAATGGGAATGTGGAAAGGGTGTTGGTCTTGAGAAGTTAAGCTAAAATATTTTCCTTGTAAGTTGGCAAGTGATCGTCAACAAAACCAGTGATCCAGAGATTAAAATGTGAAAAATGTGAGCATTCACAGCACAATCTATCATGTCTCCACGCTGTGTGGATACCTTCAAGATCTCTGAGAAGGAGGTCCGTGGTTGCTACTGTTGCGTTACTCCAACCTCACTATCTTACAGAAGCAGCTTACGGGAGGGTTGGTTTGGGCTCACAGGTTCAGAGGGCTTTAGATGAGGTAGGTCCTGGAGGGGAGAGCCTATGACAGACAGCATTCACATCAAAGCGGGCAGGATGCTGGGGGGACTGAGCCCAGAAGCAGAGCTGTGACCTCAGAGTCCTGCCCTTTGTCCGACTTCCGTCCCCTAAAGATTCCACAGCCTCTCAAACAATGCCAACACCTAGAGAATGAATAACTGTTAAAGATGTGAACCTGTGGGGGACGTTTTGGATTCGAACCATTTTGGCTTCATAACGGGGGTTTTAAACATCCTGTCATGAGACTGAGATACCCACCAGTGTGGACCAGCTGTCTGAGTTTGGGTTTTTATCATGGTGATGAGACGCCATGACCACGGCAACTCTTACAAGGAAAACATTTCATTGAGGTGGCTTACAGTTTCAAAGGTTCAGTCCATCATCATCATGGTGGGGAGCATGACGGCAGGCAGGCAGGCAGGCAGACATGGTGCTGGAGAAGCAGCTGAGAGTCCTACATCTTGCAGGCAGCAGGAAATCTAGTGACACATTGGGCAGTATCCTGAGCATAGGAAACCTTAAAGCCCCCCCCACACACACACACACACACTTCGTCTAACAAGGCCACACCTCCTAATAGTAGGGGGACTAATTATATGTAAACTACCACACTGTGTCCTGTAGAGTCCCCAGGAGCCAAGAGAATGGCAATTGGAATAAAGGATGTGAGCTCCAGGAAGAGGCATTTCAACTTGTAGATGAAATGCTTTCCGAGAGCACCCGCAGTGACAGTGTCTTGCTAGGTCTTTCTCTGTCCACTGATGTCATGGCAGAGCCTCCCAGAGTAGTTGTCTGTCATTTTTACCGCCAGGAGCTACTGTTCACTTTGGCTTTCCCCAGAGTATCAACTCTTGCGTAGAATAGTTTGCATTTTTCTTGTGCTTGAGCATATAGATAAGAAAGCTCATTAAAGGGAAATGATCTGTTACATTCTGTTCTCCGGAGTGGACTTTTCGAGCTCTTGGTTTTCAATGTGTTTTTGTCTGGGTTGGGTTGGGTACTGGTTCCTGGTGTGTGCCTATGAGGTGTCTAGGAGATCATGATTCCTCCTGCTAGTGGCCCCAAGTGCCTTTCTTGGTGGGGTCAGGTGCTTGCCGCGAAGTGAAGGGTTCTCTGCCTAGCTGCTTGCTTAACCTTTTCCTCTTGGGTTCCCCACAGAACAGTGGGTTCAAGATGATGGCAGGGAGGGGTGGTGTTGGGGGAGAGAGGCAGTTTAAGCTGATGGGGCCCGCATCGCCAGGGCGGGGAGTCCTAGGGTCCACTTGGACGAGCCATCTGCCATTGCTATCGAGACTCGGCAGCAGCGTGGGTTCCTAGATAAAGAATGTTATCTGAATTACACTAACTGCACTTTCAGTGAGTGGTGATCCTGGAGCTGCCATCTGGTCGGCAGAAGCCTCAAGCCATTTGAAAATGTGTCCCCGTGAGGCTAATTAGCAGTGGTTAGTGGCTTAGCAGCAGCTCTGTGGGGGAAACATTAACTTCTCGAGGGTAATCCTGGGATCCTGTGAGAGACAATAACATGTGGCGGGAAGGGAAATGAACCTTGCTTCTGTTTTCCTTAGCGCTCCCTGTGGGCCATCTTCTGCAGAAAGTGCGGCTCTTTGGAGGTGCTAAGTGCGCTTCAGTCAGGACACTGAGGTTGGTTTCAGTTAGAGACGACAGGTGCTTTTCCAGTTGGCTCTTAGCACCCCCCTTTCATCACAGGTCATGTTGCCCAGTTGCTGTACCTCGGGCATTGTGCCAAGCGTGGCCACTGCCACCCTCTAGTGACAGCACTCATGTGGGTGTGGCTTACCCATTCCACCAAGGTACCTTTCTGATCTTGAAAATACTAATCATATATTACTTAAAAATGAGGTGGTTCTAGTAACTAATATCACTTGTTAGTGAAGTACAAGAATTCATTTTGGGGCTTTGGATATATCCAGAAACTAATAGTATTTTTCCCACCAAGATTCTAATCCTTGTCTGAATATTGCAAAAGAAAAAAAAAAAAGAGCTCATGTAAGCATCATAATGGATGTTGACAATAAATCCTGTTATTTGTTTTGGTGCCGTACAGTTTGCATATGACTGATGTTTTATGCCAGCTTCACACGAGCTATAGTCATTGAGAGGAGGGAGCCTCAACGGAGAAAAGTGTTTTGTGTCAAGTTGACAAGGGGACAAGTGTGCTGGCTGATTTATTGTCCACTTGATACAGGCTAGAATCATCAGAGAGGAGGGGACCCCGGTTGAGAAAATGCCTCCATAAGGTTGGGCTGTAGGCAAGCCTGGAGGGCATTTTCTTAATTAGTGATTGATTGGGGAGGACTCAGGACATTGTGGGTGCTGCCATCCCTGGGCTGGTGGTCCTGGGTTCTATAAGAAAGCAGGCTGAGCAAGCCCTGGGGAGCAAGCCAGTAAGCAGTGCCCCTCCATGACCTCTGCATCAGCTCCTGACTCTGGGATCCTGCCCTGTATGAATTCCTGTCCTGACTTCTTTTGATGATGAGCAGTGTATGGAAGTGTAAGCCAAATAAACTCCTTGCTCCACAAATTGCTTTTGGACATAGTGTTTCATCATAGCAATAGTGACCCTAAGACAACTGGAGTCTGTGTTGGAGTTTTCCAGGGGAAATAAGCATGGATGCTGGGTTATTATCTTCTTTGGAGTTTTAGGTCAGAACTGCAATTGTTTTTGGGGAGCTGAGGCCACTAGAAGACTCAAACCCTCTGTGGTGTGGTGCATCTTGTCTGTACCTGACAGGTGCAGCTTTTCTAGTCACCCCAGGGAATGGATTGAACAGGAAGAGCCTCTGGATTGTGACTTTGAATTTATGCTAAGGTACTCTATTGAGGGCTTTGTTGATTTTAAATACTTGTTTTCTTGTTGGGATAGTACTGTGATACAGGGGAGGAGCGGAGGTCTCCTCAGCTAGAGTCACTTGAACAAGGTCACAGGACAAGGAATAGCCTGTGTGAGAGGTCTCAGAGTTGGGGCTAAAGCAGGACACTGAGGCAGCATGCTGAGGGTGTGAATTTACTAGAAGAGTATTAATGTCACGAGCAGAAGCACAGGTAGACCACAGCATGGAGGGATCTGAGGAAAACCAGAGACAGTGTATCAGGCGTTCTGAAGAACCCACATGGCACAGCCTAAGCCTGCAGCCAGGCTCTTGGTCAGGAATCAGGGAATGGTGTGGAGAGCTGGATGTGTGGCCTCCAATGAATGTCAACTCACTTCCCCAGATGGGAAACCCTAGCACCTGGAAATCCCTTAGCTAGAGGTTCACAGGTGTGTCTCAGTAGGTGCCTGTCAGATTTGAGAGGGTTGTGCTACAGATGTTGTGACAGCTGGATTCTAACATCACGTTCTTACACCATGCACAGCTGTGAAAGTCATCCATGTTCCTTGGAGTTGTTAATTTGTTTACTGGAGTCTTTTAAAGAATCTTTTTTTTATTTAAACAAAAAGATTTTTTCATTTACTTACCAGTTAGCATAAACTTCCAGATACATCTTTTGAAAGAATAGCAGATGCCATTGAGATACTGTACTGTGACTTTTTTGTTGTTGTTGTTATCAAATTCATGGGAACATAGCATCTAGGGATTTTCCAAAAAAGGTTTAATCTTTAACTAAATGCTTGACTAGCAGTGATCTCCAGTTGTGGACTTTTTTTAAAAAGTGCTTTGCCTTGATTATTAAAATTACAATAAATACAGACTTTAAAGTAGCACATTAAAGTTAGTGTTGCGGAATAAGTGTTTAACTGTGCAAAGATGTGTTGCATTTGTTTTTGTTGCAGAATATTTGTTTAATTATGTAAAGGTAGCTTGCTGTTTTATCTTGCCTGCCTAAGGCACTTGATTGGTCTAATAAAAAGCTGAATGGCCAATAGCAAGGGAGGAGGTATAGGCGGAACTTCTAGACAGGGAGAGTAAGGAGGAGGAGGAATTAAGGCTGGAGGAAGAAAGAAAAGGAGACTCCAGGGGCCAGACAGACAGACATAGAGGAGGCAGGAAGGTAGGACATACAGAATGAAAGAAAGGTTAAAAAGTCCTGAGGCAAAATGTAGGTGAATAAAAACAGGTTAAATTAAGTTATAAGAGCTAGTGGGACAGGCCTAAGCTGAGGCTGAGAATTCATAATTAATAATAAGTCTCTGTGTCTTTATTTGGGAGTTGGTTGGTGGACCAAAGAAAATTTCAACTATAAGTTAGTATACCAAAAATATAATTTTAAAACAAATCTGGCCAGGTGGTGGTGGCGGCAGTGGCGCATGCCTTTGATCTCAGCACTCAGCAGGCAGAGCCAGGTGGATCTTTGTGAATTCAAGGCCAGCCTGGTCTACAGAGCCGAGTTCCAGGACAGCCTCCAAAGCTACACAAAGAAACCCTTTCTTGAAAATCCAAAAATAAATAAATAAAATAAAATAAAATAAAACCAAATCTGTGTAGGAAAAAAATAGTGATTTTTTTTAAAAAAAATATTGTTATTGATAGCTTATTCAACACTCCATATTTGAGTGCTTATGGAAAGAAAGGCAAAGGATAACAGGAAATATTTAATGACTTAGAAACCTGCCTGGCATTTAGGTGAAAGGTTATTAGAAGGGCGAGCATCTATTTTCCACAATAAAAACCCAGCAGTTGTTTGATTGTAATAAAGGCCTCAGAAGGAGATGTGATGGCTTTTCTTTTTCTGACCTTGAAATTGGCCTAAGATGCTGCCGAGTTGGAGCAGTTCCTCCCAGAGGATGGAGACAATGTAAGTCCCAGCTAGAACTGGCTCTTTTGCCTTTCTGAGTTCTTTGTAATCCTGTCTCCTGTGCATATTCTGGGCATGGTTTCCTTTTGTAATGCTAAAGGTTAGAAGCTTCCATACTAGAGAATACACAGCCCCACCCACTTTACTGCTCTCTGAGACAGCACAGTCTTAAAATGTGTAGAAACAGGTTTGAGTCACATGTGTTTTTGTTGTTGTTTGTTTTTTGTTTTGTTTTGTAGCCACTTAGATCTTAAAGCACAGGATGTCAGTTCTGCAGAATTATTGTGACTGAGTTACTCTCTTACAGGCTTAGGTGGTTCAAGGATTCCAGTTTTCCTTGGTAGACCAGAGGAGGGATGATGTATGATTGATTGAGATACTACACTGTACTAAGACAGAAGTATGTTATTTTTTTGTTTCTTAGGTTTTCTCTCTCTGTTCTTTTTTTTTTTTTTTTTTTTTTTAAATGTTAGGTGGTTCACGTAATTGTTTTAAAACCAGCCTCTGGTTTCTGTAGTCTTTAATTTTGACATCCTCTATTCACATGAACTTGTGTATACAGAGAGAGAGAGAGAGAGAGAGAGAAGAGAGAGAGAGAGAGAGAGAGAGAGATAGATAGATAGATTAGGGTAAAAGTACAGATAATTCTTGGGGAATAAGGATGAGGGCCAGAAAGAAGTAGTAGAAAGGAATAGTAACCACGGACCGTGGGCTCTGGTGGGAGTCTGGTCTTTGGGGTCTTCCCTGGGTCAAGGACCTTCTGCTGTCTTGTGTCATTCTTAACAACACAGCTCAGGGCATCAGCTCCACGTGATCTCACCTTTGCTTTTGAATCTCTTCTACTTTGTTTTCATCTAAGAGTCAAGCTGGGAAACAAGAATAACCCCCCCCCCCATCCCAGAACTGCCTTGGCGTCTCGCTTTCTTCTTGGGTTGTTTTGGGCACTGGGCATTTCTAAAGCATTGAGAGAGTGCCCAGCATGTGGTACAGCCCCAGAAAATGGCAGTGACCATTTGCTGTTATCCTGTCTCCCTGACACCTTGGGCCACTGTAGTCTCCTCTTTTGTTCCTGTACCTGCTGGCCCCCAGCCCTGCCCTGGCCTGTGCCCTGCTGCCCGAGTGATCTTTCTAGATGTCTGTCTGAGCACTGCTCTCTTTTGCCTCAAACTCGAGACTGGCAGCTTAGCAGTGTCTCTGTGGCCACCCAGCCTGCCTGTCCGTCCACTCTGAGTTCATAGCGCTGGCTTCTCAGCTGCTGCCAGACCAGACCAGCCATAAAGAACCATTTGTAGTTGTATACACACCCCCTTCTGTTCCACACTCTGCTCCTCCTTTGTGTTTGCTGGGAACCCCACCCCCGTGTGAATTCCTGCTGTCCTTTCCCAGGCTCTGTCCGGCTGTGACCCTGGTGAAGCCCTCTCTCTCCTTCTCTAGTGGGATGGGCTGCTGCCACTCTGCACAGTTGGCAGGCTGCACGTGTTAGGCTGTGGGAGAACACTTGCTTTCAGGTGGTGTGGCACCACGGCTCAGTGAGCCTCTGCTGACCTCCTTGGTTCATGTGGGAAACTGTCCAGGTTCCATAGCTTCTGTAACCTCTGGTTCCTCCATGTTAAGTTAGGAGGATTGGGGATCACTTTCATGACAGTGTACTGAGAATCTAGTGAGAGCCCAAAAATAGTCAGGGTTGTCTAGAGGAACAGAGCTGATAGAATCTATCTCTCTGTCCATCTACCTATCTTGTCTATCATCTACCATCTGTCTGTCTGTCTGTGGGATTAATTTATAAGAGTGGCTTACAGGCTGTGGTCCAGCTAGTCCAACAATGGCTGTCTACCCACGGAAAGTCCAAGAATCCAGTAGCTGTCCAGTTCATGGGGCTGGATGTCTCAGTTGGTCTTCAGTATCCTCTGGAATCCCAAAAGAATCCCAAGGAACTCTAACACCCGTGAAAGAATGGTCTTGCTAGCGAGAGCAAGGGTCAGTAGGCAGAGAGCAAAAGCTTCCCTTTTCCATGTCCTTTATACAGGCTGCTCAGGTTAAAGGTGGATCTTCCCATCTCAAAAGATCTGGATTAAAGCTGGGTCTTCTCACCTCAAAAGATCCGGATTATAGGTGGGTCTTTCTATTTCAAAAGATTTAATTATGAAAAAATCCCTCAGCTGAGCATGGTGGCTCATGCCTTTAATCCCAGTTCTCGGGAGGCAGAGCCAGGTGAATTTCTGTGAGTTCAAGGCCAGCATGGTCTACAGAGCGAGATCCAGGACAGGCACCAAAGCTACACAGAGAAACCTTGTCTCAAAAAAAAAAAAAAAAAAAAAAAAAAGAAAAAAGAAAAAAATTCCTCACAGATGTGTGTAACCACTTTTGGGTTTTAGTTAACTGCAGATGTAGTCAAGTTGACAACCAAAAATAGCCATCACAAATCCACCTTTGTCAACTTGACACATAATCACATTTCCTTATGTCATGCTTAATTTCCAAATGAAAACAATAACTAGGTCATAATTATGACTAAAATGATATAACTATCCCACATACAAACCACAAATGCATTGTAAATTTTAGACTAGGTAGCAATATCCCTCTAGGACATTCTTTTAGTATCTCAAAACTTAAATATAATAACCACTGATACTCTCTTAATTGATGTTACATTACATGATAAAGAATTTGAGGAAAGAAAACAAAAATATCTGCCTAAACACATTCTTAACAAAATGTGATGGAAACACTCATGTCCGTTATAATCCTCTTTTCTGCAAGTGGTCATGTGACCTTAGCTGATGTTTATACCTGCCTTTCTTTACTACCTGTTCTGTATTTCCTACACTCTCCACCAGCACCTCAGCAGGTCTTGGCTCTTTTCCTGGAGCAGTGACCCACACCTTCATTCCTGATGGGTCTGTGCCCTTTGTCATCCTGCCTGGATTTGGTTATCTAGTTTCCCATTGACCTTAATCACAGGGCACAGTAGCACCAAGAGACACCCTAGAGTATCTCCTGCACTCCAGACGTAATCTGTCTTCCTCCACTGGGAAAAAGCAATCCAGTTTCCCCTTGGTAATCTGGATCAACCACCCCTCCTAACACTCTTCCTCCTTTCTTAGCCTGTTGGTGTAAGGGCAGCAGAAGGCCAGAGTGGCCAGGGGAGGTCTGAGCTTCCATTCCAGTGGAATGTTCGTTGTGTGTCCTTGCAGGAGTACTCTCTACGCTTAGAACCAAAACTTGTAGGCCAGGAGAACCTAAGGTTATAGGAACAGAAAGTGAAAGTTTTTCTCGTGGGTTCCAAGGAAGATAGTGAGTGGAATCAGACCCCTCTTTGCTCCTTGATTCCTGGACCCGTGGATCCTGTCTGTGGGAGAAACTACCACATATGTATACCGCCTTCTGGAGAACCTGCCCCAGCCCTCCAGGCGGTTGACACCTAATTGTCACAGTAACTGTATCTTCAAAAGACCATTCTGTCATCCTGCCGGGCCAGCTCCTTCAGGATGCCAGGGAGCACGGCAGGACCAGTAGACCCCATGAGGATACCATTGGACGTTAATGTTCATCATTTTAGATATGACCCCAAAGGATCATACGCTGCTGTCCTGAGAGATAATCCCTATTCCACAGGTGCTGGAGTGTGAAAACGGCTGGTGCATACCTGTAGCCTCAATCATGCAGGAGGCTGAGGCAGGAGGATTGAAAGTCCAAGGCCTGTTCAGGCCACATAGTAAGTTAAGGTCAGCTTGGGAAATGTAGCAGGATCCTGTCTCAGAATAAAAATGAGGGAAGGGCTGGAGGTGTGTGTAGCTCAGGGTTAGAGGGCTTGGTTAGTATGTGTAAGGCCATGGGTTCAGTCCATGGTAATATGCACAAGCGCGCGCGCGCACACACACACACACACACACACACACACACACACACACACACGAGTGAGATAAGGTTTCCCACAGAGCTCCAGTCATGTCATACCTTGTATATGGCAGCCTGCATATTTGCCTCCTGCGCTATACTCTGGCCTTCCGATGACAAAGACGGAGGTTTGTTCCCATGTTGTGTCCTCAGAACCTTACTAGACAGCGGCACACGGTGCACCTGTGAAGTGACTGCTTGCGAGCTACCCATTTTCTTATATCTCAAGCTCCAGGTTCTGAGAGGCTCCGACCAGCCCAGCTCATGCTTAGCTGAATATGTTGCCTCCCGTTTCCCATTTCTGGGGCTATACGTTTACGTGATGGGCTGAAATAAATGCACAGAGTTGAAGCTCCCGCAGCCTTTCTAGCTACCCTGGAGGTTGAGCTTTAGAGGATTGCTGGAATTCCATGTCTCCATTTCTCCCTGTCCAGCTAGAATTTTCCTGAAGTGTCCTAGTGTGGGTTGGCTAGAGTTGGAAGTGGAAGTGTAGCCACGGAGGACCAGGCAGTGCCAGGCTTCCCTGCCTGAAGCCTGGCTACCCTGTTTGTTGGGATTGGGGCAGAAAGGAAACAGCAAGCCCTTTCCAGACACGCTCTTCAGTGTCCTGGTTTTCGTAGCATCCAGAATAGGCTGAAACCTAGATGGCTGCTTGTGGTTAATTCTGTTTCTCAGCTATTTCAAGACCATGTCATACTTGTTGGATGTAGTTTTCGATGTTTCTGTATCTGGTCACAAACCGGGAGAGGCTGAATAGGCAACTGTTAACTGGGTGATACTGAATCTTGATGTACACTACAATGTTATTCTTCACAATGTGAAAGATTAGGGCAGTCTGCTTAATGTCCGCTGTCCGCTTCATTTGCATACCGAAAGCAGCTTTGGGAATTTTCTGTAAAGAACAAAGTGACTTCATTATGCTGCTCAGCCAAGGATGGCAATGGAAGTTGAATTTGAAAGAAAGTTAAAAAAAAAAAAAAAAAAAACAGAACCATGTGGGTGGTTCAGTTCACTTCTGTTGTCTGAAACAAAGGGAGGAGAGGCAGAATCCACTGGCTCCATGTCCTTGTCACCCTTGCTGGCACAGAAAGTCCACTGAGCTCCATCACTTACTTTCGTGGGTAGGGGTTTGAAAAAGAACAAGCAAAACCCTCACCACTTTGGTTATAACTCCTTGAGATCTCTTTGTTCCCCCCCAAGCCAACACCTGGTTGTGGCCAGGCAGTGTAAGATTGAGGAGTGTAAGATCATGGACTGAGCTCCAGGAAGGAGCTGAGCTATTCTGTGAGTGGACATAAGAGTCTTGGAGAGTAGTGGCCGCGTCTGCTCCTCAGTGAAGAAGCATTCTGTTCCGTGTGGGTTTGGTAAATGTGTTTTTCTGTTTGTGTCTGTGCCTTTGCTTTGTCAACTTCCTTGGTAGACTGTCCCTTCACTCTCTTGACTCCTTAGTAGACTGTCCCTTCACTCTGATGACCCCCTTAGTAGACTGTCCCTTCACTCTCTTGACCCTTAGTAGACTGTCCCTTCACTCTGATGACCCCCTTAGTAGACTGTCCCTTCACTCTCTTGACCCCTTAGTAGACTGTCCCTTCACTCTCTTGACCCCTTAGTAGACTGTCCCTTCACTCTGATGACCCCTTAGTAGACTGTCCCTTCACTCTGATGTCCCCTTGGTAGACTGTCCCTTCACTCTGATGACCCCTTAGTAGACTGTCCCTTCACTCTGATGACCCTTAGTAGACTGTCCCTTCACTGTCCTTAGACTGTCCCTTCACTCTGATGACCCCTTAGTAGACTGTCCCTTCACTCTGATGACCCCTTAGTAGACTGTCCCTTCACTCTGATGACCCCTTAGTAGACTGTCCCTTCACTCTGATGACCCCTTAGTAGACTGTCCTTCACTCTGATGTCCCTTGTAGACTGTCCTTCACTCTGATGACCCCTTAGTAGACTGTCCCTTCACTCTGATGACCCCTTAGTAGACTGTCCCTTCACTCTGATGACCCCTTAGTAGACTGTCCCTTCACTCTGATGACCCCTTGGTAGACTGTCCCTTCACTCTGATGCCCTTAGTAGACTGTCCTTCACTCTGATGACCCTTAGTAGACTGTCCCTTCACTCTGATGACCCCTTAGTAGACTGTCCCTTCACTCTGATGACCCCTTAGTAGACTGTCCCTTCACTCTGATGACCCCTTAGTAGACTGTCCCTTCACTCTGATGACCCCCTTAGTAGACTGTCCCTTCACTCTGATGTCCCCTTAGTAGACTGTCCCTTCACTCTGATGTCCCCCTTGGTAGACTGTCCCTTCACTCTGATGACCCCTTAGTAGACTGTCCCTTCACTCTGATGACCCCTTAGTAGACTGTCCCTTCACTCTGATGACTCCTTAGTAGACTGTCCCTTCACTCTGATGTCCCCCTTGGTAGACTGTCCCTTCACTCTGATGACTCCTTAGTAGACTGTCCCTTCACTCTGATGTCCCCTTGGTAGACTGTCCCTTCACTCTGATGTCCCCCTTGGTAGACTGTCCCTTCACTCTGATGTCCCCCTTGGTAGACTGTCCCTTCACTCTGATTGTAGACTGTCCCTTCACTCTGATGTCCCCCTTGTAGACTGTCCCTTCACTCTTGTTGGCTTCCTTGCTGTCTCATCACTCAGAGGACTTTGGTGTACTGTGTCTTTGACTTACACACATAGAATCTTTTTCGTTTGATGTAGTTCCATTTGTTTTTGATTTTATTGACTGTGCTTTTGGAGTCTTAAAAAAGTTTATGTAGAACTGTCATGTGATCCATAATTCCACCACTAGGTACATACACAAAAGAAACAAGATGCCTGTGTTCACTGCAGCGTGATGTGCAGCAGCCAACACATGAGGCCAGCATGAGTCCATCAGCAGATGAATGGACAAAGAAAATACAGTGTGTGTGCACAGTGGATTGTATTTAGCCATGAGAAGATAAAATCCTGTCCTTTGTGTCAACGCACATGAATCTAGAAGACACGTTAAGCAATCTATGCACAGAAAGACAAATCCCACTGATCTCACTCAAGTAGAATGGACAGATACTCACATGGACTGCAAGAGTTAATAAGGGTGATGTCAGCTGGGAGTCAGGTAGAGATCAGTACAGCGTTACTGTTGGATAGCTGGAGGAGGTTGGGATGTTCTGTCACGTGGGAGACCGACTCACCGAATATCTCCACACAGCTGGAAGAAAGGTTTTTGAGTGTTATTACCACAGAGAAAGGATAAATGTATGAGATGATCAGTATGTTAAATATTTTGATTATTATACAATATATGCATGTATCAAAACATCACACTATACTGTATAATCATTATGTGTTGATTAAAAATAAGCAAGCAGAAAATAAAGTCCAATTCTGCTGCGTATAAGTTACTTTTGGTTACTGTGATAAAACACCATGACCAAAGGTGACTTATGTGTAGGAGGCCAGCTCCTACCTGTTGAAGGGTTCTTGGAGGAGAGAGGAATGAGGAAGTGTTGATAGAAATGTAGACAGAAGAGAAGACAGAAACGAGAAGACAGAGACACAGGATAGCTTTAGGAGGGCCCTGGGCCAATACTCAGCCGCCTCAAGTTTTATTCTAATGGGCTTTTTATACACTACCAAGGGGAGAGGCAAAAGACCTTGCCCTTTCAAGATCAAAGCACAATGTACAGCCAAGTGTAGACCCTTCCAAACATCTGGTAACCACACCCCTGGCCAAATCATGCTATTATGCAGCCCTGCTGGGTAAAGCAAGCTCAGATTCTCTAACCTTGAGTAAGGCTTTACTAGGGAGCCTCTGTGGGCCACCACACTTATGAAAGAGTTTACTTTGGCTTGTGGTTCCAGAGGGGTGTTCATAATGGTGGGATAAGCTCGGCAGCAGGTGGCCGGAACAGGAAGCTGAGAGATCGCATCTTCAAGCACAGACATGAAGTAGACAGAGCTACTTGGAAGTAGGTTGAGACTGTAAACTCTCAAGCCCGCCTCCCCCTGCCATACTTCCTCCAGCAAGACTCGCGCCCTGAAAGTTCCATAACTTCCCCAAACAGTGCCACCAACCTTCTCATTCACACCATAAGGAGGGACGGAAGCATGCAGGAGACAGCAGCATTCTCAAGGGCCCAGGAGGCAAAGGAAAGGCCTCTGAGTGTCACTGGAAATGGCTTTCCTGGCAATGGTAAAGGAGTGACTTTAGATTTTTGTCTATTAATGCAGCTAAGACAGACACCTTTGCATGCATCGAGCTGGGTTTGCTCTCCCGTGAAGCCTGGCAGTGTTCTTACAGCTTGCCTTCCCTGGAGCAGATAGCTTCTGACTTGGAGGTCCATGATGGAAGTTTAATTTACTTGCCACAGAAACGGAGATCCCATGTTAGTCTACAAAACCCATTTCAGATTGATAGATGGGTATCTATTTGAATAGAAGTCAGTATATTTCTCCCCTGACCCCCGAACAGCTATAAAGCACACTGGAACTTATCAAAACCATTGTTGTGCTCTGGAACTTGACCAAAAGCAAACAGTAATCTGGGATGCATTTATTCGTAAGAAACTGCTGACTCTCAGGTTAGAACAGTGGGGATCTGTGGTCCTCTTGTTTACCTTTGACCCGTTCCTACCCTGTCCGTTCTGCCCAGGCAAGCCTGCCCACCCATGCAGATAGTACCTTTGCTTCTGACTCCTTTTGGAGAGGAGGGTAGAAAACTGTCTGCGGAGGCTGATAGAGAATGCCCACATCTAGCGTGGGTTTGTATATTTACCAGGGGCACTGGGAAATGAGAGTCCTCAGGGACCTGTCCCCACACATTCCTGGCTGGTGGGAGGAGGCTTTAGAGGCCTGGAAGGAAGGTAAGAACTGGGCTGACTTGAAAGCCGCTGCGCAACATTCGGGAGTGATTTGACAGTTAAGACAGCAACATGACACTCAAGGAAAATGTCCAGTCGGAGTCACCGTACTCACAAATCTGACATACATTTGAAGAATGATGGTTTCTGACATCCTAATTTTAACATAAAACATTCATCTGCAGATCTAAGACCTGAGGTAGGATAAACGTGGGTTGTCCTCACCAAGACCGTCATAGTAGAATGTTTTAAATTATTGCATTTATTTTTATTTTGGTGCATTGGTGTTTCACCCGCATGTATGCCTGTGTGAGGGTGTAGGATCACTTGGAGTTGGAGTTACAGACCATTCTAAGCTGCCATGTGGGTGCTGGGAATTGAACCTGGGGCCTCTAGAAGAACAGCCAGTGTGCTCTTACCCTCTGAGCCATCTCTCCAGCCCCCAGTGGGACATTTTGAAAGCCACAGAAGGAGTTTGAGGAATAACAGTTCTTCAGAAAGAGTAGCCCGGCATGATGGTGCACGCCTTTAATCTCGGAAGGCAGCCTGCTCTGCCAAGCAGTTCCAGGACAGCCAGGGCTGTTACACAGAGAAACCCTGTCTCGAAAAACCAAAACAACAACAAAACAACAAACCCCAGAAAGAGTAGAAGCCTGAATGAAGGCAAATGGGGTCTCCAAAACAGCTGAAGGGGAAAATAGCATTCACAACCCCACACCCAGCACAGCTGTCCATCAAAAAGAGTGGTGTGGAATAAGGACATTCCAGCTAAACAAAGATCTGACCCACAAGAAGTTCTAAAGGAAATCTTTCAGTCTGAAAGAGAATGTCTGTGCAGTGAGCTGAGTCCGCAGGACCGCTTGAGGAGCCCTAGGAATAGCAAATAGACGTGAATAGGTCAGTGTGAAAGACAGCGTGCGGGTGCTTTCTCTCCCCTCAGTTTTGTTGAGGACATAGGGCTGTATTATAAGGATTGTAATAGCCATATAGGTGGCAGTGATAGCATAAGGGGTGGGAGTGGGGACCATACTGCTTACAAATGTACTTCGTCAGAATTCACTCAGACTTAATATGAAATACATTATGGGAAAGAGCCACGTATTGTCCCTCTGGGCATTACTATGCAGACTGGGAAAAAGTATATTGAAAATCTCAAAGGCAAGAAGCCAGGCATGGTGATGTAAATCCAGCACTTGGGAGCCTGAGGCAGGAAGATCGGTAGTTTGAGGCTAGCCTTAGATGCATAGTAAGTTTGGAGCTATCTTGGGCTGCGTAGTGAGACCCTGTCTCACTAAATACCTACCTACCTACATACATACATACATACATATACACATACATGCATAAGGCAATAAAGAGATTAAATTAAAATATTATAGTACCAAATGACAAAAGAAGCCTGTAAAAGAGGAATGAAGAAGTTGTGGGACATGGCTAAATTAATGATCAAATGTCAGTGTGATATCAGAGTTTATAAGACTGTATAAAAACAGATTAAAAGCAGATCTAACCATATGCTGTCTACAAGAAACACACTGTAAATGAAAAAGGACGTTAGGTTGAATGTGACATTGTGGAAATGGGCCTTTTGGGAAAGACAACCAGAAAGAGTAACTGAGATTGACGGAGCTCTAGGAGCTACAATCAGTCTCCCAAATCAATTCTATTTCCATGTGCTATAAATTAAAGTTCCAAAATAAAGCATAAAAATGATTCCATTCACATAGCATCTAAAAGAATAATTGAAAATACTTAAGAATAAATTTAAGGGGCTAGAGAGATGGCTCAGGGGTTAAGAGCACTGACTGCTCTTCCAGAGGACTGGGGTTCAATTCTCAGCACCCACATGGTAGCTCACAACTGTCTGTAACTCCAGTTCCAGGGGACCCAACACCCTCACACAGACATATGTGAAAGTAAAACACCAATGCACATAAAATAAAAATAAATTATAAAAAAGAATAAATTTGAAAGAACAACTCTCCATCTACCAGCAAACACCCTTTAGAGCAGTGGTCCTCAACCTCCCTAACGCTGCGACCTATAACACAGTTCTTCATGCTATGGTGACCCCAACCGTAACATTATTTTCATTGCTACTTCCTATCTCTAATTTTGCTACTGTTAGGAATTGTAGTGTAAATATCTGATATGCAGCTTTTCTGATAGGCAAGCACTGTGGGGGTCACAATCCACAGGTTGAGAACCACTGCTTTAGAGTAAAGAAGATTATATAGTCTTCTATATTCATGGGTGGAAGACTTTGCATTGTTAAACTGTGTATTGTGAGGCTGACTGTTCTTCCCAGCTGATCCCTTGACCTGTAGATTCAACTCAGTCCTTAGCGCAGTCACCAGCAAAAACTCTTATCAGGGACTATGGGGATCTAGCCCCTTGATAGTCCCCTCCCAGGGTCTGGGAAGAATCTACAGCCAGCTGATAATTAATCTTTGATGAAAAGAAATGAGTCTGTGTACACGAAACTACTTAGTTCATATACTTTATTATTCTGAGTCAGTTCTCTCCCTACAAGCTTCTATTCTCATTTAGCTCCTTCCTTGTCTAATTTATCTATTTATCTACTACTCCCTCTAAGTTCTATCTTAATTCTCTCGTATTAACTCTGCCTCATCTAGGCCTTTTCATCTCGTTCTTACCCAGCTAGTACTTCCCCATCTGACTCTTCCTCATCTTCCATCTCGTCCACACGTACTCTCTGGTCAAAATCCTCCTCATCCCTCTCCCATCTCTGTCTCTCGTTCTCCACATTCCTCCTAAGTCTCCCAGGAATCCAGTTATAAACCCAAGCAATAGCAAGCCCCTGGTCGAGCAAGGTCGCCAGACTTGAATTCTACAGGGTCATAAAGGTAGGTAAGAATTTTCCTCAGGCAGTGACCACCAGGCTTTCTTTTACAATCCAAAATGGGAGTGGTGAAAGAGGAGGCCAGCTGAGTGCTGATGGCCGGTTAGTGTATCAAAAAGGGGATCTGTGTGCTTGGTCTACATTCCTAGAAGTGGTTAGGTAAGAAGTTAGCAGTCTATTAGTAAGGTTGTATAAGAAAGTAGGGTCTCACCCTAAATCGCAAAAGAAATAAAGCTGTCCGCCTGACCTAGGAGACAGGTGTTTTTTCGTATGGCCTTGAATGCTTGATAGGTATTTTAGAGAAATACACTGTTAGGAGTTCTTTGGAAGCACGCAAGAAAATTATTTTACAGCTATATACAGCCTTCATGCTTACTTTGGAGAAGTCTGACTTTTCCAAGTAGTAGCTTTTGTGATAGTATTTTATGTTTTTTGTTTCACTCTGTCTAGTTTTGAGTAGAATACATTATTGATTTTTATGGAATATAAGACTGCATAATGTTAAAGGACACCAGACCGAGGATCTGCACATCTCAGTTTCTCCACTTACCCCAATGTAGGAATCTGGACACTGAGGCTCATCTGAAGATGAACACACACATCTTTAGAACAGACTGAGAGTATAAAACCAAACCCTTGTGTTGAAGGGCCCAGGCAGTTCAGTGGTAAAAAGATGGTCTCTGTAACCAATGGTGCAGTGACTAGTGGATGTCCATATGTACACAATGAACCTATTGCCCCACATCATATATGAAAATAATGTTTATCATAGGTCCAGATGGAACAGGTGATGCAACCCCTCAACTTTGGATCTGAACTTCTTAGACATGACATACAAAGAATGAACACCCCTTCCCCCCCCCCCCCCCAACTTACTGTTCATCAGGATTTAAAACATTGCCCTTCAGAAGAGAACTTTAAGAATGAAGACAGACCACTGAGGAAAATCTCGGGCAAAACAAACATCTGTTCAAGAACCCTTACAATTTGAGCAACTCAACTTAAAAACAGGAGGGCTGGCTAGACATTTCATAGCCAACAACAAATAAAACAATGCTGAGTGTCCGTAGTAATTTAGAAGATACAGCTTAAAACCACAGTGAACTATCAGTGGAAATACAGGAGGGTGGGTTATAACGACGAGACCCAGCATCAGCAAGGAGACCAGAGCCTTCATCCGTGGCTTTTGAATTTGTACAGTCACATGGTAAAACATTTTTTGGGAGTCTCTAAGAGTGACAGTGACTTACCATATGCCCTGGAAAGGAGGCAGGAAAGTATACATCTCTACATGGTGATACTGTCAGAGCGGCCAATAGCTGGAAATGACCCAAATGTTCATCAGTTTGTGTGTGGACAAACTTGGTGTTCGGGGTCCAGACAGCGGAGTGCTGTCCCAGGAAAAAAGGAATAAAACATACGTACTGCAGTATGGACAGGCCTCGGGAGCACGAGGTAAAGGACCAGATATAAAAGAGTGAATGCTGCACTGTTCTACTGAGATGTAAATCTAGAGACAGAATGATCAGTGAATAGCTGGGCTGGGTGGCGGGGAGGGCCTGCAGGTGAGTGCCAGGACTGCCTGAGCATCCATCAGGGATGCCCTGAGCCCACACTGCTTTACATGCCTGATGAAATGTGCTGAACTGCAGGCTTGAGAGGTGATTTGCATAATGTGTCAGTGTTCGTTCAGTAAAGCTGTTTAATAAAAAGCCTATTGTATTTAGACTTCTAAGATCTTTTAGGCTTCCAGGCAGTAAGCTCCATAATTAATTATTCAGCCTCCTTACTGGCAGGAGCCATAATTCAGTTTGTCCAAATAATCTTAGTTGGTGAGGGCATGTTCTCCCACAAAGAAAAAAAATATCTAGCTAATTATTGGATGGAAGAGTAGCAATAGAAAAATCAGTATTCTGTAACTGGCAATGAAATAATTTAACTCAAACGAAGTAATAGCACACAATCTTGTTTGGATGCTAACTCAAAAAAACAAACAAACAAAAAATAAAAACAAAACACCAAACAACTTTGGGACAAGGAATTTGAATATAAATCAGATGACACAAAGAAATTGTGCTGATTGTCTTAGATGCGATGGCGACGTGATGGTCCTGTCAAAGCAGAAAATAGTCTGATTGGAGATTCTGTGTTCAGCAGAATTTCCAGCAACAGTGATGCGGACATCTGGAATTCAAACTTAGGTGCGCAGATAAAGTAGATTAGAAAAACGGCAGCAGTTGTTAGCCAGGTGGTAAGGACATGGGGGTCCGTGACCCTCTTCTTAGGCGTGGTTGTGTAGTATTGCTTATGTGCTGTCCTTTGTGCCATGCTACAAGATTTTAGCTCAGGGCCATTAAAAATCCGGCTAGGGAGCCGGGTGGTGGTGGCTCACGCCTTTAATCCCAGCACTTGAGAGGCAGAGCCAGGTGGATCTATGTGAAAGAAGAACAGCCTTTTCCCCAGTGAGACCATTGGAGCCCAGCCACAGGAGGCCAAGGGGTGGGACATTGTGTAGGAAATGCTTGGTTTCTTGACCGAGATGGGGTCTGAGGGGAGGAGAAAGGGCCGCAGTGGCGAGAGCCTTGGCAGCCGATGCCACAGCTCCAGTGTGGAGCACACCAGCTCTAAAGCAGATCTGGCAGTGGGGGAATTGGAATGAAGTCTGAGGGAAGGTGACGTTCTATAAAAATGCAACAGTGGAGATCATTAACTCACACAAAAATATAGAGATATTATTTGATATCACAGGATCTGATTAGTGTCCCTTAATGACAAGATGCGTCCTGAGCAACGGGTGTTATGCGCTTTCATTGTTCTCAGCTGTGGTCACACACAGAGACAGTAAGGCCAGCCGTTCCCTGTGGCCTCTGCTGCAAGCAGGAGACGTTGTAAATATAAGATCTGCTGAGTTGCTGTCATAGCGGACTGTTGTTCAGGAGCCTTTTAGAGAAGTGGACTCCCTCTGAAATAATAGTTAGGGGAGCAGAGGCAGGAGGTTGTCTATGAGTTTAAGACCAGCTTGGTCTATGTAGCAAATGCCAGGCTAGCCAGGGCTACACAGTTAGTCCCCGTCTCAAGAAAAAAAAGAAAAAAAGAAAACAATAGTCACTAATATAGTATGGTAAGTGTCTTTATTTATTTTCCTGTTGCTGTGCTTGGTACTCCAATAAAAATACTCCAATAAAAGTAATGTAAGGGCAGAAAAGGGTGTGTGTGTTTTAGCTTATGGTTCAGAACACAGTTCATCATGGTGGGGGAGTCAAGGCAGCAGGGACTTGAAGCAGCTGGTCACATGACACCCACACACATGGACAGGGAGGACAGTAGTGCTCAGCACCCTTTATTTTAGGTAGTTGAGGCTCCCCCATACCAAGGAATGGCCCCACCATAATTTAGACGGGTCTTCTGGAGCTGGAGAGATGGCTCAGCAGTTAAGAGTGTGGCTGAATTTGAGAGGACTCAGATTAAATTCCCAGCATCCACATGGCAGGTTACAGCTATGTATAACTACACATGTATGCACATACACATGCTTGAAAATGCAACCTTTCCCCTGGAGAGGTAACTGGTGAGTTGATAAGCTTTGCGGGGTGCAGAGAAATTATGCTCTCAGCTTCTTACTGTGGCTCACATGTGTTTTCCTAACGATCCACATTGATTCTGTAATCAAGGCTTATTGTTTGATATTTTTTAAGCTGTGTATTTCCTACATTTTCTTTATTTAGTAAAACTGAAAGGGTTTGATAAGGGTTTCTGTCCACCCCACAGAAAAAAGGGGAACCCCAGTAGAAAACCATTCCCATTGTGAGAGAAAAGTCAGAAGCCACTTAATACACATTAAATTCTAAACTTAGACATTCAGTGAGTAGTGAGGTAATGTATTAGGGCTCTCTAGAGGCACAGAACTTATAGAATGAATCTGTCTGTCTGTTTGTCTGTCCAGAAAGGGGATTTATTAGAATGGCTTACAGGCTGTGGTCCAGCTAGTCCAACAACGGCTGTCTACCTACAGAATGTCCAAGAATCTATAGTTGTCCAGTCCACGAGGCTGGATGTCTCAGCCAGTCTTCAGTATATGCTAGAATCCTGAAGAAGACAACTCTAAAGCTAGTGAAGGAATGGACTTGCCAGCGAGTGAGAGAGCGAGAGCGAGAGCGAGAGCGAGAGCGAGAGCGAGAGCGAGAGCGAGAGCGAGAGCGAGAGCGAGAGCGAGAGCGAGAGCGAGAGCGAGAGCGAGAGCGAGAGATTGATTGATTGATTCCATGTTTCATGTCCTTTGTATAGGCTGTCACAGAAAGTGTGGACCAGGTTAAAGGTGGGTCTTAAGATCCAGATGAGAAGTGAGTCCTCCCACTTCAAAGGCCATTTGGGTTTTGTTAATTCCAGATGTAGTCCAGTTGACAATCAGGAAGAGCATCACAGGGAAGACAGGAAATGTCATTCCTTATGGTAGAGCAAACAGCTGCGTAGAGTTTAGTGTGGAGGTTGGAATGGGAGTGGCCCCAGCTGGTTTCCTGTGACTGCTGGTCTGTCCTGAATAGAAGAAGCAGATGGAGACATTGTGTAAAGGAGCAGGCCTGGTTGTGTCAAAACAGACTGACAAAGAACCAAGAGAGCAGAGGCCCGGTCTGGCCCTAGGGCTCTCTGTCAGCTCCTCCAGTAAGGTATTGCCATCTTCTCCCAAACACAACTCTCCTTTCCGCTGGGCCTGATGTACAGTTTAAAGCCTAGGTGTGCATACAGTGCACAAGTTATTTGTTTCTCTTTAGAGGTTGAGCCCCTGGCAGGCAAAGGCCCCATTGTTCTTTTGAATTTAGTTATTGGCACATAAAAATGTTCCCTGCTGCTAAGACAGGGAAGGGTAACCTGGAACTTTTTTTTGCATTTTTAACATAGGAATATAGTGATATTACAGGCCTGGGTTTAATGTGTCTGCCTCTTGATTTATATGAGAAGAAGGAGAAGTCCTTAAAACATGTATAAATCAAATTTTCTCACATAGTAGGAGTTGGGGTTCAGGAGGTTGAAAGGTTTATCATTGGCTATTGATGCTGTTAGTGGAGACAACGAGTGGCTTATGGATAAAAGAGACTGTGAGCCGGGCAGTGGTGGCGCACGCCTTAAATCCCAGCACTCCGGAGGCAGAGCCATGCGGATCTCTGTGAGTTCGAGGCCAGCCTGGTCTATAGAGTAAGTTCCAGGAAAGGAGCAAAGCTACACAGAGAAACCCTGTCTTGAAAAAAACAAAACAAAACAAAACAAAACAAACAAAAAGACTGTGCAAGTATCCCTTCAGTTAAACAGGTTAGTGTCCACGCTCTCTGGAGCGGCCATCACCCCGGTTGTCTCCTGTGAAGGGTTCTGTATATTCCAAACAGGCCTTTTCATTCCAGCAGCTTCCTGCTGTTGCTCCTGCGTCTCACTGGGCTGGAAGGAGCACAGGGGCCTGTGAGCACCCTCTCTTCTTTTCCCGCCTCCCTGACCTTCAGTCCTCACCCTGACACAGCGGCCATCTCCATCCCGGCTTCTGTGTTTATCGGTCTGCAGTCTTCGTGATGTTGATTAGCTTGCTTTCTCGGGATAGGGAGTAAAGTTTCAAAGGCACAAGTGTACGTTGTGTGTTCATTTAGTCAGCGGGCACACTTGAGGCATCCAGGGACCTCTCTTGTGCTGTACAGTCAGACTCGGTGCTTAGGGAGCGGCCTTGACTGTAGAAATTGAGAGGACGGGCCCACGGGCCAGCAAACAGCTAAGGCACGCCACTCCAGAGGGCAGATTGGATGAGGTTCCAGGAGGGACTTTTTTTTAAAAAAAATGGCTTGCGATCTGAGTGTCGGGACGAGTCAGCTATCCAGGAACTGCAGCAACGCCCAGGTGGAGGGACAGGGTGGGAACCTGAATAGGGTGTGCTTAAGTCAGGTGTTTTGTTTAGGGACCAGAGAAAGGACCAGTGCTGCTGGAGTGCGAGGGTCAAGGAGGGAGGTGGTATAGGTCTAAGAGGAGGCTGGGCCATGTCGTTCTCAGTGTATCGGGAACCTGCCAGGGCGTTTTGAGGGAGAAGGGAACTTTGTCGAGCTGTTCACATGTCTTCCCAGTGTAAAGTGGCCAGGACACCGCCGTGAATGCTGGGACGGTGTCGTCAAGGAGAGGTGCTTGTTGGTGGCTTTAGGAGGGAACCGTCATGGAGTAGAGCCAGGCCCACCGTGACTGAAGAAGGGTGTGGGGCATGGAGAGAAGGGAGGAATCTGCGTTTTCAGTCTTCACACTGGGTAGGTGTTGTTCGAGTCTGTGACATGGGGAAGGAGGAGGGAAACGCTGTGATCGTCAACAACCTTTAGGTCCAGTTAAAGGTTGAGAAGCTTCTAAGCGATGTGTTGACGTCCAGTCAGCCTTCAAGAAAGCAGTACTTAGGAGAAGGGGTCAAAGGCTTCATGTAGGAGGAAGTCAGGCCAGCAGCTGGCCTCTGCCAGTCCTTACTCCAGATCTGACTTCCTTGTTGATGTCGCTGGGGTCCTGTGTGGGTCTTCCCTTGGCTCCCTGACCCTGTGATCTCCATGAACAGATGTCAGAGGAGACATACACAGTATAGGGTAAGAGGCGGGTGAGAGTAGCCAGTGGTTCCCAACCTTCCTGATGCTGCGACCCTTTAGTACAGTTCCTCATGTTGTGCTGACCCCTGACCATAAAATTATTTTTATTCCTACTTCATAACTGTAATTTTGCTACTGTTATGAATCATAATGTAAATGTCTGTGTTTCCTGATGGTTTTTGGCAACCCTTGCAAAAGGGTCATTCAGCCCCCAAAGGGGTCATAACCCACAGATAGAGAACCATTGGAGTAGAACATTCTCAAGGGGTGAGAGTGGACCATGGCCAGAGGGATCATTGCAGAGGAAGACGCCCTCAAGGTGTGATATTGGACCATGGCCAGAGGGACTATGGGGCTACCTCACATTTTTAAGTAAGCTTTATACAGGTCCTTCAAGTCCCTAAAACAGAACTGATGCATCCCTGAGGGGTGATTGATAGATAAGCCATTTGGAGTAACTCTTAAGGGAAGGGACATTAGTGTATTTCTGTACTTTACAGAAAGCTTCAGGCTGGATAGCAATCCTGTGTTTGGACAATGTCACGTCTCCACTGGGGCAAGAGCTTGCCTCATGTTCACTTTTTTGGCCAGAAGTAAAGTCCTACGTATAGTCTCAGCTCCTGGTTTTACAAGGTGCTAATGGGGTGGGTGGGAGGTGGGGCTCTGTTCTCAATGACCTTCAAGTCTGTCCGGCTCTAATATTCGCTCGAGACACTAGCTTTTAAACCTTGACTTGTGTTTAGTTTTTTTTTTTTTTTCTTTAAAGTTCATCCTTGGAGATCTTTGGCAGAGGCCTTCTGCCTGGCTGGGTCCCCATTTCTTCACCATGCTGCAGAACTAGTCCGACTTTGGTGTGTCTCTCTCCACTCAGTGTACACACAAGTACATGTTTACTGTTCCCCTGAAAACTGAATACTTCTCCCACGATGACCTTTCCAAGTGCTCACCTGCAGGCACTCTGTAAGGAATCCGAACTCGATTGTGCCCATTAGCCTACTTCTGTGGTGGTCCCAGTTTCCACAAGGTAAATGTCATGATGAGCATGTGGTTTGCTGGCTCTTAGCTTGGAGTCCTTAGCTTTCCTGGCCCTCTCTGTTCTATCTCCTGCCTGTGTTGTCCTACGGATCTCCAGAAACTTCTCACACAGTCTGGTCTGCTCCTTACTGATCTCTGCTCTCACTCTGAGTTGAGCATCTGTTCAGGCCTGGACCTGAACTTCCCAGAACACCTTCTGTGTTCCAGGTCCTCTGGTTCTGAGACAGCTGAGGACTGGGAAGAGCTCAGCCAGGTCCGGGCAAGAGAGGAGCAGCTGAGATCACAGATTATAGCACGTGATAAGGACATTTTGGATGGAACACACTGTGGACATAGGTGTGGTGATATACTGTGTACCCTAATAAAATTTGCCTGAAGAATATTGTACACCCTAATAAAATTTGCCTGAAGATCAGAGGACAGAACAAGCTACTAGATTAAACACAGAGGCCAGACAGTGATGGCACACATCTTTAATTCCAGTATTGAGAAGCACACAGACCTTTAGTCCCACAAAGTGATGGCTGGGCGGAGAAAGGTACATAAGGTGTGAGGAGACAAGAACTAAAGGCTTTTCAACAGAAGCGTCCCTTTCAGCTAGAGGCTTTTTCTGCTGGAGCCTTTTGAGTGAGGACTCAGATTATTTTGGTCAGAGGTTCATGGAATTGGTGAGACATGGCAGTGGCTTGTTCCTTTGTCTCTCTGATCTTCAGGCAAATTTTACTAGGGTACACAATATATCACCACACATGGAGACCCAGGGTGGCCGACATTTTGGATGTAGAGGCCCAAAGTACCGGCCATCCAGCCTCACCAGTGGGCGTCTGACTTGATTGTGTTTTCCTCACCCTCTGTAAATGAGGAGTGTGTGTGTGTTATGTTAGAGTGACATTCTGTCAAAAAACCAACTCTAAGGAAAAATATGAGAAATGCCAACTTCAAATAAGAATGTCTGTGATTTACCCAAGTAAGTATGGATGTGGTGCCGAGGGACCACATGCCTGGGTAGTTGGCTCACCTGTTGGTGGACAGCAGTAAGCAGTCACTGAGAGTCCCGTCACAGAGGCTGCATGTCAGAGTGTTACTGTGCAGCAAGTAACACGTAATGTGCTTCTTACGATGTCACTAGGTGTCATTGTTAGAATGGCATCCCAGAAATTACCAGAAAGATTTGAGAAGTTTGATACTGTGATAGTGGTTTTAAGGCCAGATTTCCGGGGAATTCTAGAAGAGTAAACACAAGCTTCTGTGTTTCCTTCTAAAACCACGTAAGGGCATCAGGATGGAGGTGCAGCCTCATAGGGGGAGGCCTGGTGATGTCAGGATGGCTGAGACTGCTTGCCCCGGAGGAGCTAGGCAGTTGATTCTGAGGTGCGTGGTTTTGAACAGTAGGTGAAATGGACTGTTGGCCCTCGGAGCAGAATTCCTCCTCGGGGAGTGTGGCCCAGCCATTGGAGCAGCCCGAATCTGTCACAGCGGGCCAGGCCATGCTCCTTGACTTGTGAACTCTGCGCATATATGATTTTTATAGAAGCACGGACAAAATCGCAGAAGACACAGGGCTCTCTTTGCAGTGTTGATTTCAGAGTCACAGCGTGTGTACCAAGGCCGCATTTTCAGGTGCTGTGACCCAAAAGGAGAATTCTTCACATTGCCTCCCACATCATCACTTAGAAAAGACAGTTATGGTATGTACTCACTCATTGGTGGATTCTAGATATAAAATGAACAATCAGACCACAACCCATAGAACCATAAAGGCTATATATATATATAGCATGGAGGTCCCTAGGATGACTGTGGCATATAATAAATTTCAGTTTTACTCAATTATTGAAAAAAAATAGCCAAATGAATAGAAACACATGAACTATGAACCAAAGGCTGAGGGGTTCCCAGCTGGATCAGGCCCTCTGAATAGGTGAGACAGTTGATTGGCTTGACCAGTTTGGGAGGCATCTAGGCAGTGGGACCAAGTCCTGTGCTCATTGCATGAATTGGCTGTTTGAAACCAGGAACTTATGCAGGGACACTTGGCTCAGTCTGGGAGGAAGGGCCTGGACCTGCCTGGACTGAGTCTACCAAGTTGACCACAGTCCTCGGGGGAGGACTTGTCCTGGAGGAGGTGGGAATGGAGGGTGGGCTGAGGGTAAGGGGAGGGCGTGGGAGGGGGGAGAATAGGGGAACCCATGGCTGATATGTAGAACTGAATGGTATTGTAAAATAAAAAATATATATCAAAAAAAAAAAAAAAGAAAAATGGACAGGTTTGACTAAACATAAATTATTTAAGAAGGAAACATGGGTAATTTTAAAGCAAGTGTCTTTCTAGACCTCTGGTTCTACTAGATTTCAGATCCTATTTTGAAATGGACCCAGACATGGAATGTTCATGGCTTGTTTCCTTCATTCTTGGGTTCATCTAATTGTCTTTTTTTCTACCATGTGTTAAGTTGAAACATTTTACACAGTGCATATTTAGCATGTTAGTAAGTTGTCAGTTTAGTTAATATTGCGTTTTATAGTTCCGGTTGCTACTTACTAGGAAAACATTCTTTTTAGATTTCCTCCTTTGTTTCATGTATGAGTGTCTGGCTTGCATGTGTCTGTGCACCACACACGTGCTTAATGCCTGTGGAGGTCAGAAGAGGGCATTAGATCCCCTGGAACTGGAGTTACGGAGGCTTGTGAACCATTGTGTAGGTGCTGGGAATCAAACCAGGGTCCTTTGCAAGAGCAACAAGTGGTCTTAACCGTGGTGCCATCTCTCCAGTCCACAAAGTCTGTCTTTAAGGTGCTGTCGATTATTTGAGTGCTTTGTGAACTGTTCTACTGTCTTTAGGGTTAAATCCAGCGCGTCCCCACGTCACTTCTGTGCCCTCCACTGCACATCATCACCAGTACCAGTACTGACTGCTTTGTTCATTTGTAACGTGGGTATGTTCGCTGCTGTTTATGGGTCGGCAGTTCCAAGGCCATGGGTGGTGGCATGTGTATGTAGTTCCAGCTACTTGAGAAGCTGAGGCAGGATCATCACTCAAGTCCGGGTGGCATTTGAACAACGTAGCAAGACTGGTTCTCAACACAGCCACACGAACTGAAGCAGAAGAGCTTGCTGGGCTGAGTGAATTCCAGCTTTGTTTAGTTAGAAGTCGTGTGTCCTAAAACTGGAATGAATGATGGTGCATGGAAGTGTCAGGATAGATTCTGAGAGGACTGGCCTCGAGGTGCACGTGTGAAGCATTACTTTAGAGGTGTCTATTCAAACTAGAATTGCAGCTATCTATAATGTTCGAGTGTGTGCCGGGAGGGGAGAGGGAGTCGTTGTTGTTCTTACTCTTCACTCTTTTTGACACTTTTGGGGGCCACCACCCAGCTCCCAAGTAAATACACACGGAGGCTTATTCCTTCTTATAAATGTCTGACCTTAGCTTGGCTTATTTCTAGCCAACTTTTCTTAAGTTGTCCCATCTATGTTTTGTCTCTGGGCTTTCACCTTTCTCTTACTTCTGTAAATCTTACTTTCACTCTTACTCCGTGGCTGGCTGTGTGGCTGAGTGGCTGCTGGCCCCTAGCATCCCCCTCCTTCTTCTTCTTGCTCCTTGATCTTTTTTCTTCCCAGATTTCTCCTCCTATTTATTCTCTCTGCCTGCCAGCCCCGCCTATCCTTTCTCCTGCCTTGCTATTGGCTGTTCAGCTTTTTATTAGACCAATCAGGTGCTTTAGATGGCACAGTAGCACAGTTTCACAGAGCTAAATAAATGCAACATAAAAGAATTCAGCACATCTTTGCGTCATTAAAGAAATATTCCACAGCATAAATGAATGTAACACATCTTAAAATAATATTCCACAACAGGGAGGGGTAGGTTTTAGAGATGCCAAGTTGACTAAACTTGACCTAGTCTGGAAGGCTTTTTCTCAGTTACTAGTAGTCTAAACCGAGTTTTGCTCCCATCGCCTGCTGCACTCTTTCCATTGGGGAGCTCTCATGAGCAGAGGGAGAGGAAACAGTGAGCAAGAAGCAATCATCAAGATCACAGTTATCCTTAAATGAAACAGAGCAAATTAATGCAGAAGTTGTACTGAGTGGAAACCGTGACCCAGCGGACAGCACCTAACCCAGCCTTCCCGCAGAGGCTGGAATTCCAGGGATCTGCCTGAGTGACGGGCACTGTGCGGGAGAATATGTATCCAGGCTTCTTTCAAAGGCATCATAAACTTCCTGTCTTACCCATCTCACAGTTCTTCCTGAGAATGGCGTCTCACACCTGTAATCCCACCCATTAGTTGGGAGACCGAGGCAGAAAGATCTGTGAGTTAAAGACCAGCTTGGGGTGCATAGTGAATGAGCTCCAAGCCCACCTAAGCTCGAGTGAGGGAACTCTGCCTCAAAAATGATGACGACAGCCATTGCAATAGTTAGTAATAGCAGTGACTTGCTGCAGCCGCCACAGAGACCCGGTTTGGCCGTTATGAACTGGTGGGTGGCCGCCAGGCCCTTTTCTTCTCTAGCCTTCAGTTTACTGAGTTTACAGCTTAGATGGTTACAGAGGCAGGTGGTGCTCCTTCTTACAGCACTTGGGCACGTGACTCCTTTAAATCTAACACTTCCTGTGTGCCCCCCCCCCCAAACTCCGAAAAATACCAATTCTGCGTTCCTTGGTTGGAATGAAAAACGAAAATGCATGTAAATACGTACCGTTGTCCTTTTAAAAATCCAGAGAAAGATTTTATATATATAAAATATATATATATAAATATATATATATATAATTCATGGTTTCTTAAAGAAACTTGAAAGTTCTGAAGTGTTGGGGAAAGCTGTTAGGTTGAGTTTCTGAGCACCTTCCCTTGCTGTGGGCATAATAGATCAGGGAGGCAAGAATGTGGAAGAGAGACTAGAGACCAGCCGGGTCCCTCGGCTGGTGACTGGAGCGTGTACCATGTACCGGGATGGGAAGTTCTCAATTCAGGGGTAGTTGGAAGACAGGTTTGGATGTGGGCATGAGTGATGGGAGGTGCAGAGGTTTAAGGCATGGACATGGAATGGTAGTTAGACGTCAGGGACATCAGGGACTGGAGCTGAAGGCCAGAGGCAGTGTTTGCTCATGTAGCACTCACAGAGCCCTGGCTTCATCCCAGCCCTGAACTCGCTCTCCTCCCTCTCTCATTTGGAGTAGGGCACTGGAAAAGGTCGAGGTGGCTCTGGTTAGCAGCTCAGGATTTCTGCCCTGCACGGTGCTGCGTTTGAGGTGCTCAGTAGACAGCTAAGTTACGATGTAGAGAAATTTGTTGGCTTGAGTTTGGATGCCTGGTACATGTCAGGCTAGAGGCAGAAAGTGGGCACTGTCACCATGGAGTGGTTAGGGTCCTGGGCCTATTGAATTCCTCCAGGAAGCACGTGGACACAGAGAATGGAAGCAAACCGAACTTTGGGCCCAAAGTGAGGGAAGGTCTGTAGAGGGACCTAATAAAGTTTTATTGTTTCCAAGTCATTTTAATCAGCTTTATTGAGGTATAATTTACCTAAAATGAGTTAACCTGTTCCAGGACTATGGGTGCATGTGTAAATCTCTTTAACTGCCAACCACCACTAGATAAAAGACACATAGCCACATCATAGCCAGGCATGGCAGCACACACCTTTAATCCCAGCACTTGCAGGGCAGAGGCAGGCAGATCTCTGTGAGTTCAAGGCCAGACTGGTCTATAAAGTAGTTCCAGGACAGCCAGGACGGTTGCACAGAGAAACCCTGTCTTGAAAAAACAAAAGACAAAACAAAACAAAAACAGCCCTGTCTGCCCATATGCAGTCAGTCAGTCCACCTGTCCCTTGAAACCAGTAATCTGTTTTCCATCACTCGGTGCAGTTCTGACTATTCTAGAATGTCATATAAACTGTGTCATACACTGTTGTGTGACACCATTCATGGGGAGACATGAACAAATGTCTGCTTGTCCCAGATGGGGAACCAGTGACAGATCTGCCCAAGTCCAATGTGGTGAGCCAGTGAGTTATATTGGGGTTAGAGGAAAGTGAGCGAGGGATTACTTACAGGAGTGAGAGAGACTCAAAGAGAGCTGTATCACCAAAACCCACTCAGTACTGTCTGAGTGTGCCTCTCAACGGTCCATATTGCTTATTTGGTGAATTTGGTCAGTTTCGGGAACTTCCTGAAGTTACTGAGTTTACTTTCAGAGCTCAGTGAGCTTTCTCTACAGGATGGAATGCTTCATCCCCATTTAGAACATATGATGGAAGGAGAGAATCAACTACCACAAACAGTCCTCTGACCTGCACATGTATGCCCACATGCATGCACACATAATAAATTTTATAACTGAGAAAAAGTGATAATTCATTTCTGTTCTGAACATACCACAGTTATGCATCATTTCACCTCTGAATGGACTTATAGACTGTTTCAAAATTTGAGCTATTGGGATTCAAACTTCTAAAACATTCTTACACAGGTTTTTATGGATGTGTTTTTGTATACAGAAGTTTCTCTGGTCCTGCCTGGCCCTGACGTCCAGACCAATCTCTCCCACCCACGGTCCCTCAGCCGCATATAAAATAATTACTCAGAGGCTTATATTAATTACAAACTTTATGGTCCATGGCTCAAGCTTCTTGCTAGCTAGCTCTTATAACTTAACTCAACCTATTCCTATTAATCTGTGTTTTGCCACGTGGCCCGTGGCTGTCCCGTCACTGGTCTGCTGACATCTTGTTGCTCCTTCAGCAGTGGGATTGCGTCTTTCCCATCCTGCCTTTCTCTTTCCTGTATCTCGGCTTGGATTTCCCGCCTGCCTCTAAGCTGCCTTGCCATATGCCAAAGCAGCTTATTTATTATCCAATGGGAGCCACACATATACACAACATATAGAAAGGCATCCCACTGCACCTACTGAAAGACATCCCACCGCATGTTTTTGTATTTTTATTCAAACACCTGGGAGAGGAGGTGCTAAGGCACAGAATTAAAGCATTTTAATCACGTAAGAAGTTGCCTGGGTTGGGTATTTGGCTCAGTGGTAGAGTGCTTAAGGCCCTGGGTTAGGTCCTCAGCTCTGGTTTAAAAAAAAAAAAAAAGTTGCCAAAGGTTAAAAAACAAAGGAGAGAAAAAAGTCACCATGCTTTCCCAAAGTGGGTGTTCCCTTTGTACTCATCACACTCTGAGGGAGCTGCTTTTCTCTGTTACACTGAAGGTTATCTTGTAACAGTTCATTTTAGCTTTGATTTCGATCCTTCTGATGATTACTAATGCCAGCAATGTTTCCTTGTGCTAATTGACTAATTACATAATTTTCGAGGGTTATTCCATCCAAATCTTTTCACTGTTGTTCTTTTTGTTACTGTTCATTCTTTCTGTGTTTTGGATACCAGCCCTCTGTCAGCTAGATACATTGTGCTTATTTTCTTACCTTCTCTGACCTGCCTTCCCGTTTCTTAGTGATGTCCTGTGAGAGACAACTTTAAAATTTTGATAAAATCTATTATGCAGTTTTTAAATTTTTACTGTGACCTGCGTTGTGTCCTTTTAGGTGAGTCAGTAGGGAAGAGGCAGTATTTACAATTCACCATGGAATCCATCAGCTTCCTGTAAAAACTCCGACTTCACATTTTGGGAGGTTTTTCATCCATGATCATTCAGCCCCATTGCTTTTAGGACCTGTGACAAGGTGACAGACACATCATGATGGGACTCCTGGATAAAGGAAAGCCATGCCTCCTGGCAGGAAGTGGGAAATGGGGTCCCCACATCCCCTTCAGGGGCATAATCTCCAAGACTTCCTGCCAAGCTTAGCCTATCCAAGCTTCTGCCACCTCCCAATATGGATGCTGTAGGGCTTGTGGCTAACACTAGGGCTTTGTGCAAACTGGAGGTGCAAACTACAACACCACAGATACATGACTTCACTTTTAGCCCCCCTTTTTTTCTGTTCATCGATCTCCTGTACCAGGACCACGCAGTCTTGGTTATGGAAGCAGGTGATAAGAGTTTCTGTTTCTTCATTGTCAGGGTGTACTTGAGTCACTGGAACAAAAGTGCATGAGCAAATAGTCTTAGGAGCTATCCACCGAAGGGGTAAAGTTAAGTGAATATTAAGACGCACAAGTCTGTCATGCATACAGTTTGCAGTAACAGGATCAGAACAGCCCGAATCCCCAGGCATCTAGCTTCTGTAAGTGTGAAAACCAGGTCTCAAAGGGGTGGCAACTTTTTTTTTTTGATTAATTAATTTATTTTTCTATTATCAGCTTGATACAGTATGGGTGGCAACTATTTTAAGCTCTCACAGGTAAAATAAAAGGGCAGCTGTTCAAATCTATGTTTGAGAAGCTCAGTGAGCAACCCCTCCAATTTGATTTCCCATGGTAATACGAATACCATTGTGAGGTTTATTATTATTATTATTATTATTATTATTATTATTATTATTCCCCCATGATTTTCAGCCCTGTGATGACAGTAACCTGCTTTCTTCACTTGAGATTCTTTGCCAGTTCATTAATTCCCATAATCCCTCAGCACCTGCAACAGTTTCTACTTATAAGGAATAGATATTTGAAATGTTTTAAGAAAACATTCTGTTCTTGCACGCTCCATAAGCTACCGATCTATTGTGTGTGCATGGTGGGAGGGTGTGCGTGCATGTGTGTGTGGAGGCAGTGATTGATGTTGGGTGCTGTCTCAGGGTTTCTATGCTGCAGCGAAACATCGTGACCAGAAAGCAAGTTGGGAAGGAAAGGGTTTATTTGGCTTACACTTCCACATTGCTGTTCATCATTGAAGGAAGTCAGGACAGGAACTCAAGCAGGGGAGGAACCTGGAGGCAGGAGCTGATGCAGAGGCAGGGGAGATGCTGCTTACTGGCTTGCTCAGCCTGTTTTCTTATAGAACCCAGGACCAGCAGCCCAGGGATGGCTCCATGCACAATGGGCTGGGCCTCCTTACTAATGAGAAAATGCCCTACAGCTGGATCTTATGGAGGAATTTTCTTAATTGAGGTTCCCTCCTTTCATATGACTCTAGCTTGTGCCAAGTTGACATAAAACCAGCCAGGACAGGCATCTTCCTCAATCATTCTCCACCTTTATCTTTTGAGATCTGGTTTCTCACTGGACCTGGAGAGTGCCAATTCCACTAGGCTATCTGGCCAGTGATCTTCAGGACACTCCTGCCTCCACCTTCCCGGTGCTGGAGTTACAGACGCATGCGACCATGCCTGGCTTTTACCAGGGCTCTGAGCACCTGTCAGACTCATGTCACACACAGCAAGCATTGTAGTGACTGGGCCAGCTTACCGGCCCCTCAACTTAATTTCAGTAGTACTAATCCTGAGCTAGGATGCTGTTGGCTGCAAAAAACAGAAGACCCAACTCAAGGGCACAGTGGTGTGAACAGAACAGAAAGTATTATCTCTCAAAGCTGTAAGTCACGAGGTAGGGCAGTTCATTTGGCTAATTCAGCGATGCCATCTTTGGAGTATCAAACCCCCCAAGTTCTGTTTAATCTCATGCCTCGACACCTCAGCATGTTGACTGTGTCCCGGCTGACTCCTCCTATAAGCAAGAATTGGCTGCTGCACTTTCAGATACCCCAGCAGCAGATGTCACACTGGAGGGATGAGGCAAAGCTGTCCAAACCCTCTGTCATATTTCATCGACATTTCTGAGTTCCATTGTCTACGCACGAGTCAATCAGTTGTCCGGGGACGAGAGCTCCATGATGGAGTCAAAACAGTTAGAGCCCCCAGGTGCTAGCCTGGAGCGAGAAATCCATGCTTGAGAGATCACACAGGCAGTGTGACAGGCCTGTGATTTGAGTCTAGTCTGGGTTTTATTTGCATCTGTGTTCCCCTTTGGAGGTACTCATTGGTGCTCATACACAGACCGGATCACTTAAAATATCATTGTGTGCATATTGGCTTACATATCTGCTTTCCCTGCTGATGTGTGAACTTGAAAAAAAATCAAAGGCTTTCCCCGGCACTCTTCCCCGGCAGTGGACCTCAAAAGGAAAAATGGAGTTTGTGTGTCCCCCTGGCCCTGCCCTGAACATGCAAGGCAATCCCCATAGCTGTTACGAGACCCATATGCAGGGACAAAGAAAAGCCACGCTGCCTGCCCAGCACCACCCCCTCTTTTTTCTAGGAAGACATAAAACAGTACACTGTATAAAGAAATCTGTGGATGTACTTTTAAACTTTCTAGTCGTCAGTTTGAAAACTAAAACATAACTAACCTTAGGAATGTATTTCACCTCCCTGATATACCCAGTGATAACATGTAAAAGTGTAATCAATAAATCGGGCTAAGAAGTTACTCAATTTCTGTATTTCCAGATGCGGGATCTGGGCATGTTTATTGCCACAGCAGAGTCAGCTTAGGCTAGCCACTTCCCAGTGACTGCACGTGAGTCATCAGAGAGCGCCAGACCGTGTGTCACAACTACCTAGCTTTCTGGAAAAGTAGATGTGTATATAGCAGGCAGTCAGCCTTTCCTTTGTGGCTCCCACATCTGTGGATTCAACACCGTGGCCAGAAAGCTTTGGGAAGACGTG
Source organism: Peromyscus leucopus (assembly GCF_004664715.2). Taxonomy (NCBI): domain Eukaryota; kingdom Metazoa; phylum Chordata; class Mammalia; order Rodentia; family Cricetidae; genus Peromyscus; species Peromyscus leucopus. The sequence goes on along the minus strand of NC_051081.1, from coordinate 56,300,188 downwards.
CCGTCTGTGTTGAACATGCACAGACTGATTATTCTCTAAGCACAGCTGTTGGTGTAGCGTGTACCTCGTGTTAGCTCCTGTCAGGAACCTGTGACAGGGAGGGTTAAAGTTCATGGGGGGTGTGCCTCCTGTGTAACCACTGTGCCATTTTACATACAGACCCCGACCACCTATGGATTTTGGTGTCTGGGTCGGGAGCTGGAATCAATCCGATAGACAGTGGCATCTGTGCTTCTTCTAAGATGTGTGACTGGAGTGGATCTGTAGTGCATTGTATACAAACAGTGAATGTCCAGAACGTTTTCTTAAAATTCTGCCCATACAGTTCTCATGGAATGCTGTCACTGACAGTGCTGAAGGTTTTATAGCTAAGCCACGGTTGCAGAGCAGCTGTGCTGCCCACAGATAGGTGCTTAATTACTGTCCAGTTCAGTAGTATAGCTGCTCACATTACTGATGAGCTAATGTTGGTCTACAGTGAGGGTTGATTGACATATATGCTAATGAAGTAGTGGTAGTGATGTCACTCCTCTCCGTGGCTGACATCCTGATACTTCTCATTAAAACTTCATGTGAATTATTACTATCTTCACCCACAATTGAACCCTTAATTGGGGTCAGCAAACATTCTCTTTAACAGGATAAGACAGTAATTATTTTAGGCTTATAAGGCTACTGTGAGACAAGAGCAGCCTTTGTAAACACAAATGAGCAGGGTGTGGGGTGGCCAAATAAAAATATGTTTACAAGCCGGGCGTTGGTGGCGCACGCCTTTAATCCCAGCACTCGGGAGGCAGAGCCAGGCGGATCTCTGTGAGTTCGAGGCCAGCCTGGGCTACCAAGTGAGCTCCAGGAAAGGCGCAAAGCTACACAGAGAAACCCTGTCTCGAAAAACAAAAAAAAAAAAAAAAAAATATGTTTACAAAAGCAGACATTGGATGAGGTTCTTTTCTAGAGGCTAGAGTTGATAATCTTGTTTTTGGGGTTTTTTTTGTTTGTTTGTTTGTTTGTTTTTCCGAGACAGGGTTTCTCTGTGTAGTTTTGGTGCCTGTCCTGGATCTCGCTCTGTAGACCAAGCTGGCCTCAAACTCTCAGAGATCCACCTGGCTCTGCCTCCGAGTGCTGGGATTAAAGGCATGTGCCACTACCACCCGGTGATAATCTTGGTGTTAATGACTTGATTATTTGTGTCACACAAATTGAGAAGTAAGATGTAACACAAATAATTCCACCCTGGTAAGGTAGGAATTGAAATCTCTGCATGTGGAGTTGGGTGGAATTGCACAATGTTGTATCGCTGTGTAGTATTTCCACAATTATACTGCAGACTGTAGCTTGAGTTTTCCTGCCTTGCCCACAGTCAGGACAAATCTCTGTCACCCGCCAGTCCCACAGCCGCTCAGACCCAGCCAACTAAACACAGAGACTTAGATTGCTTACAAACTGTATGGCCATGGCAGGCTTCTTGTTAACTGTTCTTATAGCTTAAATTAACCCATTTCCATAAATCTTTACCTTGCCATGTGGCTTGTGGCCTACTGGAGTCTTCACATGGTGCTTGTCATGGCAGCGGCTGGCAGTGACTCTGACTCAGCCTTCCACTTCCCAGAACTCTTCTCCTCCTTGTCCTGCCTATACTTCCTCCTGCCTGACTACTGGCCAATCAGTGTTTTATTTACTAACCAATCAGAGCAACACATTTGCCATACAGAACATCCCACAGCAGCAGACCTTTGCAGTAGATATCCCACAATGTTGTCCTTAATTTATTAGGTGAAATAAGAAAGTGGAATTGTCAGTTCAAAGAATATGTAACGGATATTCTTTATATTCTTAATATAATAACACATACTTGATACATGGTAACCTGTGCTGCAAAATTACATGCTTACAAGTCTTTTAAAAAATCCGTTCCTTTGGCTGCAGTGTAGCTCAGTTGGCCGAATGCTCAGCTGCTCACAGGAAAGCCCTGGATTTGGTTACAGAGGAAGAAACTGGGAGTGGGAATACATCCTATAGTGTCCACAGTGGCATGCGCTACCACCCCCCATGCAGTGGACAAACATAGACAGACAAACATGCTAAAAAGTGAAAGTGTGAGAGCTGAGTCTTCTGCCCCACCCAAGCATTACCCACTTTAAAACTCGGCCGGTCTGTGTTGAACACACAGTCTCCATCCTCCTGTGAGTTTCCAAGTTGTCTCCAACAACTGCTTGACCGAATCTCATTTATTTTTCTGAATGAGGTGGTGGTTACATTTTTCTTATATAAGTTGCTCATTAGCATTCTTATCTATTTTCCACTTCAATTCTTCATCTGTTTCTTATTGCCTGGAAGTTCTGTTAGGGACATTAACTTAGCATATATACTAAGCGATTTCTGTTCCATTATCACGTAATACTCCATAGTTTACTATGCGAAACTGTCTGATATGTGTGTGGGGGAACATCTCCGAGGCGTTTGTGAGTTTTGTGCTGATGTGATGGTCTCCAGTCCATATGTTCTCTGTCATCTTACGGTATGACTCTGCACATTAGTTTTTCACACTTAAACCTTTTCATATTTGACTGATGGTGTGCCCTGTGTCTTGTCTGCGCTGGGGGCCATCTCAGGAGAGGGCTCTTGCTTCAGCTCACTTAGCCTCCCTCATCTCTCCACTGTTTTAATATGCCAGGGTTATCCTACACGAACTTTCCAACTGTACAGTAAGTCTTTCTAAACTGTCTCTTGTTTGGGTAGTCTTTTGATCTATTTTTGGAACAATGCTACGTTTTAAATCTTCATGGCCTATTCTTTTATGTATTAGGATGGGGCGGGGCCGCCTGTCACATGTTTATTTAGTTAGCTAGAAGCCCTTGAAGATCAGCCGGTTAGCTTCCACCAAAGCCATTGTTAGGATTATGATTGAGATCACAACGCTAAACTTAGAAATTAATTGAACAAGACTGGAATTTACTATTACTGAGTCTTTTTTTTTTTTTTTTTTTTTTTTTTTTTTTGCTCTATTGAATTACTTTTTCCTCCTGTACTGAGGCATACTGAGCCCAGGACCTCATGCATGCTAATTGGCTAGTTCTCTACCACTGAGCTGGGTGTGTCCCTGACACTCTTTTTACTTTTTATTTTGCAACAGGGTCTTATCAAATTGTCCAGGCTGGCATTGAGTTTACTCTGTAGTATGAGGCAGGCCTATGAAGTTGAAGTCTTCATGTTTCAGCCAAGTACTGCCACCAGGTCTGGCTTAAGTTTTAGCAAATGCCCATGTATATTTTTGACTCAGCATTGTGATGATTAATACTGCTAGCCCTTCTATATAGATTCCTACTTGAATTTATGAAATAAATTAACATTGATTGAAATATCACATATTAAATAAATGCTGGCTTTAGCATGTTATCCTTCCTTCTTCCTTCCTTCCTTCCTTCCTTCCTTCCTTCCTTCCTTCCTTCTTTCCTTCCTTCTTCCCTCCCTCCCTCCCTCCCTCCCTCCCTCCCTCCCTCCCTTCCTTCCTTCCTTCCTTCCTTCGAGACAAAGTCTCTCTATTTAGACCTGGCTGTCCCAGAACTTGCTCTGTAGACCAGCCTGGACTTGAACTCACAGAGACCCTCCCGCTTCTGCTTCTGAGTGCTGGCATTAAGGTGTGCATCACTCACCCAGTTTTTTTCTTCTTTTCCCCAGATTTTCTTTTTTTTTATAGCTTTAAAGAGCTCATTCATAAAGCCAGCTGAATCACATATGTGAGAAGCTTAAGATTTAGTTTATCCAAATAGTTTTTTTTCCCTTGGATTGCTTCTGTATTGAGTGTTTAGAAAACCCTCCAGTTTGAGAGCTATAATTCCCACTTGTTATGGTTTCATGTTTGACTGTTTAATCCATCTAGAATGGTTTTCACATGGGGAAGGCCTAGCTTTCTCTCCCCCACTTTCCTTGTTGGCTAGTGATACATCTGTTCCCCGAGAATTTGAACTGCAGCCTTTGTCCTGTGTGATGTGACGTTCTCTAGGATGTTTTGGGGTTTCTTCTGTCCTCTTTACACTGATACATAAACTCATTTTCCATACTATGTTTAGTAGTAATACCATCCTAAGCACCTTGAGTTTGTGAAAGTCACTAGCTGGTTACGGGTGAGCACCCCCTGATCCTCTCTGAAGGTTATGATTTTAGGCTACTGAGGGCACATTTTAAAAATCAAGTTAAGTTACTGGAAAGCATGTGGCCAGAGGTCAGACTCCCCAGAACTCATATATGTGTGTGGGCATGGTGGTTGCTTGCCTACAGTTTTAGTCTCAGAAGGCAGGGGTCTGAAGACCAAGCCGTCCTGCTGAGGTCTGGATTTGATTGAGGGACTGTACTTCAGTGAATAAAGTGAGAGGATGATCAAAGATGATTCCCAGCACTGACCTCGGGTCTCCGTGAGCTAGTGTCCACACACATGCAGAAGCATGCACACGCAGATGAAGAGGGGGAAGTCTGTAAGAATTGTGTCATGTCTATGGAAGCAGGAACTGATCAGTGGGAAAAGCCGTCTGTCAAATGCTTCTGCTCAGGGCCGTCACATGTAATTTTACACGTGGCCGTCGTTCAGAATACAATTGAAGAGCAGCCATGGTCAGTTCCATCGACCATTCACCACCTATTAGGAGAGAGCTCCCGTAATCTGTTAGATGAGTTATTTGTAGGGTAGATTTAATACCATCTCATTGTTGAGCCGTAAGAGTTAGCAAGTTTCTTTACAATGTGCCCTTTGACAGAATGAACACCTCCACTAACCCGGCTTATTCTTGTTTTGCAGATGTTGTTTTCTGTTTGCTTTGGGATACCTCACAGTGTGTCAGATTACTAGAGTCTATATCTTTGATTATGGACAATATTCCGCTGATTTTTCAGGGTAAGATTAAAATTTGATTCAGTGACCTCTTTTATCTATTCTAACATAGCGGTTAAAAGTACAGACTGTAGTTTCATTTAGCACTTGTGGTGGAGAGCTATGGACACGTGTCATCCTGTACATGTCACAGAGATACCTGTGCTTCCAAATTGCCTTGTATAAACTTGCTAAACATAGAGCAGTTGGGCTCTTAACGTGGCATTTTTGGTATTCAAAGTAGTTTCTAATTCTAATAGGAATTTCTGCTAGCATTTGTAAGTGTTGAAAGTCAGCCCCTTCCAAGCTTTTTTCTTGCTACTTAGCCTTCTTCTTCTCCCTCCCTCCCTCCCTCCCTCCCCCTCCCTCCTTTTCTCCCTCCTTCCCTCCTCCCTCCTCCTCCCTCCCTCCCCCCTCTTCCTCTTTTTCTCCCACCCTGCACACAGTAGTGGAAATCACTTCTGGTTTTTGTTTCTCCAGAGGGGATTGTATTCCTCCTTGGCACCGACAGGTCTCCTTATCCTGTAAAGAGACCGAAGGAGTGTTAGGAGATGAGTGCAGTACCAGCCCCCTGAGCTAACCAATTCCTGTCTTTGTAAAGAAACGTCCTGCCATGTGGAGCCCTGGGGGGAGGGGGGGGGCAGCAGAAGACTTCATACTTTACATCACTGCCGCTCAGCTCTCTCCATTGTCCAAGAGGGGCATGTCTTTTTTTCAGTCTTTCACCTCTGGGTGATTTCAAAATGAATAAAACACCCAATTTAAAGATAAGCAAGTTTAAAAAAAATCATATCTCTGGAGAAAAAATTAACAATAGAAATTGGCCAAATTATTTGAGAAAAATCACCTGTAAAAGGAGAATTTTAGAGGATAAAGTATCTTTTTCTTCCTTAATGAGAGTAAAGTGGATTTTATTATATAGATTTTAAAAATAGGCTTGGATGAAAGCAAGTTGTGTCCCAAAATAACGAATAAAACCAAGCCAAAACATGACATATACTTAAAAAAGAAAGAAAGAAAGATAATTGATAGATTGATAATAGATTGATAGATAGATGATAGATGATAGGTAGGTAGGTAGGTAGGTAGATACTGGATCAGATTAAGAAGTGAGTCAAATGGAATTGAAATCCAAACCTGAAATCCAAGGGTAGAGAACAGACCAGCTACCCATCTCCCATCTCCCCCCCCACCCCCGCACCCCACCCCCCACCCCTGAGCTCAGGACCTACCCAGGGCCTTGTGCTTGCTAGGCAAATGCTCTACCACTGATCTAAATTCTCAACCCCCCAGCCACCCATCTTTAAACAGCAGATGTTCTTAAAGAAAAGTTGCTGGGCCGAATCAGTACCTAATTGGCTCAAGTGGCCCAGGTCACATGTCATCCTGATGGGATGAAATTGGGAACTAGCTGTGAACTATCAGCATCTCTAGGAAGCAGACCCCTGCTAAGAATAGCCACTGAAAGCTAACCAAGTGACACAATGACTTTTCATCCTGAGGTAGTGAGCTCCAGGACCCAGGTTCTGTCTGCAGGCTCCAGGGGTGTGAAGACTGGGAACCCTGGGTCCTCCAGTCTTGCTCTGCTCACACCTGCTCTGGGTTTCTCTGGTATATGTTTATATTCACTCCATATATAATTTCTTGATTTTTTTTTTTTAAACACCAGCACTTTAGCATAAACAAACTGCATAACCTTGCAGGTTGGCGCCACTCCACATCTGGGGGACCCTCGCAGCCCTCCTCCTCCCACTTGGTCTCAGCCATTGTCTTTTATCTCCCTCACCTGCTACTCCAAACCCTTGCTGCTCTCTAGCCCCCTACACAACATCTTCCTCTGCTAGCTACACACAGCGCATGGTCAAAACAACTGATTAAGCATAACATTGTATGGTCAAAACAGTGGATTAAGGTAAAGTTTTGTTCCACTGAGGAGGTAGCCTCTGCTCCACGGGCTCTTAGGGAAGGAGGCACTTTTCTTCTGGCCTCTCCTAGAGGGTCTCTGGAACCTTCTGATTTGGTTGGAGGTGGGGAGTAATGATGCAGATTAGAGAGAGCTCATGCCTGCTTATATTCTATTAGCACAAACTATTACACAAGCCCACAGACCAGAGAACAGTTTATTAAGAGCTTAACCATTAAGAGCTTAATGATTTTTTCAAAGTTATTTATGATGTGACTTGAGCAGTATTTTGTTGAAATTTATAGTTTAAATATTTTGATATAATTTTAAATGTTTATTGGAGAAGAAAAAGACAATGTAGCATTTTAAAGATAGACTACCTGTTTATAATAATCCTATTTTTAGCCATTGGGAGGAAGCATTTATTGAGTGCACTGAAGCAAGCTGCCCTGGTACATCTCAGACAAAGATCTTGCACTTTTAAAGTGGCCATAAGAGAAAAGAGCCGGCTGTAGGCCTTTGCTCCTCACTCAGGAGGTGAGGATCCTCCAGTGTGGGGCAGCAATCTGCAAACGGATTTTTCTTTGGGCTTCCAGCCACAAAAAAAAAAATGACACAGAGACTCATTAATTATGAAAGCTCAGCCAGTGGCTTAGGCTTGTTCCTAACTAGTTCTAACAACTTAGATTAGCCCATATTTTTATTGATCTACTCTCTACCACGTGACTTTTACCTCTATCCCATTTTGTGTGTCCAACTCGGTCTGTGTCTGTCTGCCTTCTTCTTCCCAGAGTTCTGTCTGCCTCAAAAATCCTGCCTAGCTATTGACCATTCAGCTTTTTATTAAACCAATCACAGTGATTTATCTTCACACAGTGTAAAGGGATATTCCGCACAGCAAGGGACAGAGAAGTCCATGCTGTGAAGCCGATTAGGACAAGTGTCATTGCTCTTCCAAGTGCTGGTGTCTGGAGAGTGCGAGAAGGGAGGCCCCAGCCTTTTGGATGAGACGGATTTACTTTACTTGCTTGAGGCATGGAAAGACTGAGATGGATAGAGATGGCGGAAGGGGAAGGGGAGGCGGGGAGAGAGAGGAAGGGAGGGGGTGTGAGAGAGAGAAAGTGTGTGTGTATATGTGTCTGTTTGTCTGTCTATCTGTCACCATAAAACGTTAGGTTCCAGATTTCTTTAGATAAGACTGTCCTTTCACTAGAAGTTTCTAGTTGCAGAAAGTTAGAAAGCCACTGAAGTTGTGAGGTCTCACCTCACCTTTAGAAATGTGATACAAGAAATGCATAAAATGATTAGTATTCCTATCAGAAATAACTTAAAAATATAATAGGAAAAAAAAAAGATCCTGTTTCCAGAGCAACTGTGAAATATCCAGGAATGTGTCTGAGAAGAAAGGGACTGTGCCCTGTGAAGACAGCTGTAAAACTTTATTCAGGAGTACGAACTTGAGGAACAGCCTGCTTGTGTATAGATAGTGTCGAGAGCAAGAAGGTAGAGGCATGCAGTTGGTATAACTACAGTTACATTTTATAGTTGATATAACAATAGGTGTATTTTATCAGGCCGAGGGTCATCACGCAAAGTCACACTCTAAGTGCCTAACTACAGTTCTAAGCCAATCTCCCCGCTGCTGCTCACCTGTGACGTATCTTAGCTGAAGGTCAGGTCCTGTCTCTCATGGTAGTCTCCAGTTTAAGGGTCAGGATCCTGGGGGAGACTCACCAGCCACAGGGCAGGTCAAGATGGTGTCTCCAAATATGCAGAGCAGAGAGCATTGTTCTTGGTCTCTGACTGTAGACTGCCCAGTGGGCGTCATGGAGTCTTGTCATGTGCCTGGTTGTCTTGAATAAGTAATGCCACTAGGTTCTGGTTATCGGGTGCAGTCTTGGGTGTAGTAGAGATCCTAAGCTATTTTTACATGTCTAAAAGGCCTTTTTTACTATGTGCATTACAGATAGTCAGATCCAGTAATTCTTCTCAAGTTAACCTGTCACCTTAATGCAGTCATTAGCCTTGAGAAGCTGAGCACACTGGACCAAGCTTGTAATCCCAATGACCTAGGAGACAGAGGCAGGAGGATGGTCACGGGTTTGAGGCCAACATGGTCTTACACAACGGATTTCAGGCCAGCTAACATACAGTGAGACCTTAAAAAACCAACTCCCAGTGAAACAAAGCCAAAGAAATAAATGCTCAAGAGCAGTGACTACCATGCACATACAGCAAGGAGGCAAACCAAGGAATGGGACAGAGTCCAGAAATAAGAGTACGGACCAGCGAGGCTCGGCGGATAAAGGTGCTTGCCGCCAAGCCTGACGACCTGAGTTTGATTCTCAGGCCCCCCGTGGTAGCTCCTGGGGGTTGCCCTCTAACGTGACACACTTATAGACTTGTCCTTCACCCTAAATAAATAAATAAATAAATAAATAAATAAATAAATAAATAAATAAATAAACAGCAGCGTGCAGAGTAGCTATGGTGGGGGGTCGTAACTCAGTGGGGACATCTTGGCTCATTTCTTCAAGATTCAGTCAGGCACTTGTGATGTGGAGGGGAAAGCCCTTGCCGCTTGTGAGTAAATAAGTTGCAGGGAGCGAGAACACTGTTCTCACTGGAATTGGATCTGTGTTGCCAAAGGGATTGCTCGGTGTGTTCCCCACAAAACGAACACGGAAGGGTTTCCTGCCGAATGATCCCCATTCGAGTCAAGGCTGTGTCTCACAGCTAGGCATGTTGTACCAGCTGCTCCGTGGACCAGCTGGTCTGTGTCCCCTCGGCAGAGGACTGCTGGGCCACATGTGTGCTGCATTTGGTGGTGGCTTTCTTAGGAGCCGGATCTTAAAGCAGAGGCAGAAACAGACGTGGCCTGAAAGCCTCAGGTGTGATTATCGTGTTTGTCTCTCCATCTTGAGAAGCCTTATTCGAGTCCAGAGTCTAATTTTAGACAGGTTTTTGTGTTCTGCGAAATGAGTCACAAAGGCCGCTAGCTGTTCTGCATAATCCTCCTCACACAGTGCCTGGCAACTCTGTGTAAATAGGGTGATATGAAATATTCAGGACTTTGCACCTTCCAGTTCTGGTGGTTCTTCCTGTGGGCATGTCTCCCGGCCCTTGACCTACATTTGACTCCAGGAAGCATCCCGTCTCACTGCTGAGGCCGTTCATGTCACCACGGGAGTCAGTAGACTGGAGCTGTGGGGACTCGGTTGTCTGCTCCCTGCCCGGCCTGAGCTCTGCCGCTGATGGAGTCGATTCCCAGGGCAGCCTGGTAGCACATGTCAGAAAGACCTGCTTAACTCGGGTCTGCAGACCCGGCCCAGGCTGCTCCGGCCAGTGGCCAGTCCAGTCTCCCCTGCAGCTTCTTCAGGGCTCCCCCCCACACACACTCCTCTTTGCTTGGAACACCCTTTCAACCATATCTGCTTGTCCAAACCCCAGATGAAATGATGGGGGCACTCCCCCCTCGGCTCTCTGTCTGATGTTTCTGTCGTCTTTGTACACGTCTCCAAGTATCGCTCCTTCACGTAGCTGTCGTAACTGCCCTTTATCTTGTCCTCTGCCTCGGGGATGCCACAGACCACAGGCAGTAGTAATCCTGCTTGTGCGGTTTTTCTACACACATAGCCATGCTGAGATTGCATACCCACAAAGAACCAGGGTCCCTTGGGCGTAGCTGAGCACAAGCACTCTGCTGCTGTGACAGTTGCTCTGATGGCTGAGGTGGCTTCTGGAGAGGGTGACAGAGCACGCAGCAGGGTGGGCAGGAGAAAGAGTGATTTGTGATTGCACTGGGACAGAGTGGGATCCACAAGATGTCTTCACGCTACTCACAGCGGCGTAAAATGTAAAACATGGGAGTGTTTCCAGAGTTTAGATGATGGTTGATGGTAGATAATGGGAACCGTGGGAGGTAAATGGCGTGTGTGTGTGTGTGTGTGTGTGTGTGTGTGTGTGTGTGCACATGCACATGTGTGTCAGTGAGAACTGTGTGTGCACAGTTGTATATCTCTTGGTCCTGGCAGGAAGCATCTTCAGAATCAGCACTTCCCATTGGGCTTTTGTGTCCTTTCAACACCTCCTGCTTGAAGCGGTCCCAGTGCTTCTGTAGATGAAGCTGCGTGACCGTGCGCGCGCGTCTGTGAGAGAGGTCCCGTTTTCTGCGGTGTGCTGTGTCAAGTGTTGGTGATGGTGCGATGTCACTTCACCCACACAGTGTCATTGTCCTCCCCACGTGGCAGTCAGTGTAACTGCTTTGAGAAATATTATGTAATTCCCCTTCCACGGTGGTCACGGCAGCTGTGATATAGGAGTTCAGATTTTTTCATTGCATGTTGTTTGTGTGTGTGTGTGTCTGCCTGTGTGTACATGGTCATGCCCATGTAGAAGAGTGCAGATTTGCAGGAGTCAGTTCTCCCCTCCTTCCATATGGGACCCGGGGATTGAACTCACGTACTTAGGCTTAGTGGCAGGCACCTTTCCTCACTAAGCCATCTTACTGGCCCAGTTTGTGAGTTTTGATCCATGTGTCCAGCTGCCTTGTTCCCCATGTCCCTCCCCATTGTCCAGCCAGCATCTTGCATAAAACTCCCTCAAGATGGACTCCTGGTTCTCTCACCCGTTGCTCCTGTGTCCCTTTCCAGGCAGCCCTGTCTCTCCAGTTAGTCACCCTTGTCAGAAACCTTGGTGGCATCAGACCTCAAACCTCCTCAAATACACAAATTGTCAAAGCCCCGCTGGCTTTAGAATACACACGGGATTCGCTGTAGTCTGCCTGTGCTGGCCCCGGTCTGAGCCACCCTCTCTCCTGCCCTCCTCACCTGCTTCCTCGTCCCCACTTCTGCACCCAACAGTCTCTGCTCAGCCTGCTCAGAGTCAAGTGTTCCCCTGAAAGCCAGGCCAGCCCTTGACCCCAAGCCCTCCAGTCCTTTCCTGTCTCTTCGGTCACAGCCACAGCCCCTTGAAGAAGCCTGCCTTCTGACCTGTCCTGTCCTCACACCACTCTTCAAGGCTGGTCACGCGTCTGTCTCCAGGCTGTGACCTTGTCCGTCTTTCCTCCTGGAATGTCCTTACCCCAGGCCATCGTGTGGTTGTATCTCCATTCATGTGTCACCTTGGGTTGCTTGTTCTCATTTGTGTTTCCCACCTCCATTTTCTTGTGTGGCACTTGGCACATTGTAGATCTATCTGTTCATCTCCCTCCAGTCAGTTCTGTTGCAGCAAGGATGTATTGTGTCTCCAGTGGGGTCAAAGCTTGGACCTAGAGCAAAGCTTGGTGATTTGTAGATGCTCATTAAGTGCTGTCTTTCCCAGTGAGAGAACAAGTCAATCAGTACTGACTCCAAACGTGGCCTTCACTGGACTCCCATCCCACATGCATTTGGTGTCGGGCAGGTGGGGTCTGGGTGGTCTCCATGGTCTTCTGGATAAAGAGCATTTATTGGTGTAAAGGTGATCTGAGTACAGGGACATAACAAATTGCCTCTGTTGTTAGGTAACATGTCCTGGTAGTAAGTGGGTGTTTATAGTTACTGGGACATTAATAGACAAGCATCATTTGAGTTCATCGTAGCCATTTCTGAGATAATGAGCCGAGCTGAAAAGTGCTTGTTTATTTTAAACCTCTCTTCTCCAGTAGCGTCAACTACAGTTGAGGATTACTTTAGGATAAAACCAAATTATTCTGTTCTCATTCTTTGTAGAGAATGCGTACTTAAAATTTATCATTATTTTTATATCAGAAAGGTGGTTTTTATTTTGCCTTAGTTCAAGGGCTGGAGAGATGGCTCTGAGGCTAAGAGTACTTGCTGTCCTTGCAGAGGACCCAGGTTCAGTTCCTAGCATCCACATGGTAGCATCTGTAAGTCCAGTTCCAGGGATCATACGCCCCCTTCTGGACACTGCATGCATGTGGTATACATACGTACATGGAGATACATGTGATATACATACATACATGCTCATACATATAAGCTAAAAATAAATAAATCTTTAAGAAAAATAGTCTCTCTCTCTGGGCTGGAGAGATGGCTCAGAGGTTAAGAGCACTGCTTGTTCTTCCAGAGGTCCTGAGTTCAATTCCCAGCAACCACATGGTGGCTCACAACCATCTGTAATGAGATCTAGCGCCCTCTTCTGGTATGTGGGTGTATATGCACACAAAACACTGTATACATAATAAATAAATAAATAAATCTTTAAAAAAAAAAAAAAGAAAAATAGTCTCTTAGTTTAGAGGAGTCTCTGTGTAGTCAAAACTGTCTCATCAATTATGTATTTACTTGAGTAGTGCCAGTCTGTTTGCTTTTTTCAGTCTCACACCAACACAGTGATTGTCACATAGAAGATGGGAGAGGTCCCATCCAGGCCCCGCCCGACCCCTCCGTTGGCGTCCTCAGGCTGCTCCCCTGTCTGCTGTAGGATAGACAGGAGGGTCTTTGCCCCCCGCCTGGCAGGCTAAGTCAGCTTCTTGGACAAGGGGAGGGATTAGGTATTGGGGAGCGCCCTTTGCTACAAAATCAACAGTTAAAAATGTCAACAAAGGCGCAGTGGAAACACCTTGTGAGTCACACCAGCTGCTCTGAAACGGATACTTTAAAAATGTGTGCTGTTGAGGGAAACACTGTATCTACTCTCGGAGGGCTTGCCTTGGTTTCTCTAATGGCTCTTGCTCTGTACAGCAGGCTCTGCCCTACGAGGGTTTTGACGCATTTCTTGTCATCTCCCTACCCGCTCCCATCACGCCTCTTGTCTCCCAGCTGCCCTTATGCTCGGTGTTGAGTTTGTTGACCTCTGCCCCTCTCTAGATTCCTTAACCCTCTTTGATCCATTCATCTCTTCTGAAATTTCTTGCAGTCCTCTTTTTAGTCTTCATTCACAACAGACTCTCTGCAGTCTGTACTGTTCCTTCTGTTGTGGTCTTAGGTTCACTGTGCTCCTGGGAGCAGGGTGAGTCGGAGGCAGTGGACTACCACACATGGGGTCAATGGTCACCAGTGGTGGGGGGAAGTTGGGGTTCCCTCTTTTGGAGTCTTTGTCTTGTTAATAAAATAATTTAGAAACAGTCTCAGAGGGACCCTCAGGGATGGTTTTATCATTGTTTGAGAGAAAAGCAGCAGGAAGTGGTGTGTGGGGGATGCTCAACCATCCTGTCTGTGAATGACCAGAGGGGAGATGTTTAATATGTGTTGTCCGGTAGGCCTTTTGGGCAAAGTGGCTGAGACTTGGGAGGGGCAGCAAAGCTGTCTTTGCAGAGTGACGCCAGAAAGAACAGCTCGAATGGGGGAGGGGTGGGCAGCATTTGGTCCTGGGATCTGCCCCCCACCTTCTTCCCTTCTTTGTGTAACCCTTGGAGTCAGGTGTGCACCTGAGCACCGTTCAGCCTCCCAGATCAGGATGTGGTCCCATGAGGGTCACAAAGAGCTTCAGGCAGGAAGAGAACAATGAGTCTCCGCACAAGGAGATGGAAATCTCAGGCCATTTGTATAATCCTCAAGGATTTGAAGGCAGAAGTGACAGGCGGCCCGTGTGCAGGGCAACCTGGGGGATTAAATCAGCTGGCTGAGCAGTGATTTCCTAGGTAACCCTAAGCATTGGTTTTTAAGGGAGCCAAGAGAAATCCTTCCCTCTCAAGCACAGGGAGTTGGAGAGCGGCCCTCATCTGACCTTGCCCCTCAGAGCTTGAACTCTCAAGGGCACAGTTGGGACCCTGAATCCAGAGTGAGATGTAGAAAGCAAACCCTTGTGCCCCGTGTGTACACGTTGTAAGGCAGCGCCTACGCTGTGAGCAGTGTGAACCTCGCTGCATGGAGCCTGAGCCTCTGCCGCTCATGACCAGGGCTGGCCCTGGGCGCCCAGCGAGGGTGATTGCGTGTGGTCCCTTTTGGGGAGGCTTTGAGAGGAAGATGCTGTGAGATTCCTAGCTCCCCCAGCATGCAGAGCACACACTCTGTTGGCAAGTGTAACTTGCGATTTTATTGAAGTTTTAGAAAGTTAAATGACCATCTGAAAGCCGATGCTGTGAGGGTGGGATGTAACGCAGGGGTGGGGTATAACACAAGCAGGGTGGGGTGTAACGCAGGGGTGGGTGTGATGCAGTACAGTTTTCTTGTTTGACTGATTTGATTTTCTGCTACAAGTTAGCCGATCAGTTAGAATTCTTACAAGAGTAGGAGAAACGCTGCTAGTTCTTGTAATATGTGCAAAACAGTTTCTCTTGTCTTAGCAGACGCCAGGCTTCTGGGTTCTGGGCGGCTGGCATCAGCGTGCCCTGCTTTCAGCATGGAGATGGCAGTCTGCCCTTTTCTTCTTCTTGGCTCCGCCCTCTTACACTTCTCACCCTAGCTCCTTTAATTTTGCTCAGCCCCCCTTCCTCAGGCATCCTCTGTTCTCTTTGATGTTCACCCTTGGGCAACAGGCCTAGGAGATGCTGCTGTGGGAGGCGCTTAGTCACACCCTGGCCATGTCTGGTGTCCTTGCACTTCTGACCACAGGCCCTGGTCTTAGGGAGCTGGCTCACAGAAGGTTGTTTTTAGGCGCAGGGCCCTCTTTTTACCTGGTTTTTCAAGTCACGGAGAAAGAAAGCCTGGATTTCTTCTCTCCTGCACTTTCTGATGACAGGAAGCCCCTGAGTTGCTAGCTCTTAGAAATCCCCCGAGAGTTTTGGATAGGGTAGAAACTCGAGGGATTTGTTGTCGTGTGAGCAGGGTCGAGCCTGTGTCCTGCATTGTGCATGTTGTTGTGACATCCTCCGTTTAAAATATCTACTTTTGTCTCGTCACAGCCCAATGATGATCATTACGCAGAAGATCACTAGTCTGGCTTTCGAGATTCATGACGGTAAGAATCTGGAAGTTAATTCCTCATCCCAGAAAAGAACCTATTCGAGTAATCTTTGGTTTGAAATATAGCCCTAACTCTGAAAGGGAAGGAAGGAAGGAAGGAAGGAAGGAAGGAAGGAAGGAAGGAAGGAAGGAAGGAAGGAAGGAAGGAAGGAAGGAAGGGAGAGACAGCTAGCTTTGTTTAAGGTTATTAAGATGTACATCACCCCCAGCCCCATGTTTTCTCTTGATTTTTAATTCAGTTCAGTGATAAAAAGCAAAAATAGTCATATGACCCATACAAAGGACCTTTGGTCTAAGACAAGTTTTATCCCTAATTTTATTTGTTTTACATTTATATTGAAATTTGTATGTTTTTCCAACCCTATCCCTTTGTGTTTACACCCATACATATACACACATGTTTTCATAGACTTTTAGTATACATATGTACCTATTTTATATGTTTAGTAAGTGGATATAGGAAATGCCAGCTATCAAGACTCCTTGGGGTGTTGGCTTGGGTTGCTCAGGGGTAGGAGGGACAACTCTGTCTGTCCCTGCATGTGAGTCCCCCTAATCCTGTACCCAGTCCCCGCATGTGGGCAGGACACAGCCTTGATGGTTCTGGGGTAGAGGGCAAGGAAGAGTTTTCCTTCTCTTCCCTTCTGCTACTGACAAGTACAGCTACCTGCTTCATTTTCTGGGGGCACGGCCAGAAGGAACAGATTTCCTCCTCACGGTCACGGGTCCGAGTTTAATTCCCCATGTGTTCAGCCACGGCTCTCTTTTCTGCCCCCTTAGGAGCAGAGCCCCTCCTGCTGGCCACGTGCTTCTAGAGGCGGTGACATGTTAGGGTGAGGCCTGGGGTGGCCTGAGGAGACCCACACTCCCCATCTCCTGCTTCTGCTTTGGTGTTCTCATTTCCATGTTCATGGTCAGACCCTCATCGGGTGGTGCACTGCAGTTCATGGCCACGTCTTGGAGCTCTTGGATTCCGAACAGTGATGTGGGCAGACATTCTCGGACCCTAGCTCCGCAGTCATGAAGCACATGTTGTGGATGCTGTGGATCAGAGCACCCAGTTGTCTGTAGGTGCTGAGACCACATGTCACACTGACAGCTCCCGCCTGGGACTCCGGAATGAGAATCCAGGAACATCATGGGTCAGGCAGGCATGTCCTTCTGTCTATAGGTCTAGAAACCACCCCCCCCCAACCCCACCACCCCCACCCCCGCTGGCAATATTTCTTCAACTCAGAACCGAAAGTTCTGCAGGGCCCTATTTTGTTTGTAATCTGGTCTTTGAAATGGATCTAGCAAGCAGGTTTTGACTAGCCTTGCCATGTTTGAAGAGTTCAGATTCTTTAGCTTTGCGTGGGACTCCTGTGAATTGAAGCATTCCATCCTACCAGACATCCCCCTGCAGAGCAGCTACCCTCCACCTTCTGCTTGAGGGCTGCAGCCTGCTCTTCCCACCCTCCTGCTTCCCCAGCGGCTCTCACAAGGGAGGACAGCGTTGTCTGTATTGAGAGCTCTAAGCTCAAGCCTCGCTTAGTGTCAGCATGCAGTGTGTCCCTGCCTAAGATTTGTTCCCATGAAGATTCTAAACAGTGAGTGACAGAAACGCTTGGGGTGAGGTCCAGAAGAAGACAGGAGCAAGTGTCTCAGAGTGCCCCCCCCCCAGAGGCATCACAGGCAGCACTGGATCCCCAGCTGCAAGTATGGGAACATCTGTGATGAGTCTTCTGCCAGGAAGTCCATTAGACTTGGGTCCCAGGGTGCTTGCCAGCGCCCGAGCCAGTAGACACCAGTGCCTAGCAGGTGTCACAGTTGGAAATTCCTCATGCGAAAGCGGATGTTGAGAATAAACCGTGTTGGCACAAACAGTCCCAGCCTAAGGAACACTTGTCTCAGTGTAGGAATTATGTCCCGGCCAAGCTCCGGGCAGCAGCCATGCTTGCAGGCAGGCCCCACTGAGGGCAGCAGTGGTAGCAGATCGTGTGAACTCCGGGCAGTGGGTCTCGACCTCTCCCATGGCTGGTTTTTAGCTACAGTGGCAGTATTCACACCAGCAGCTTCGGGAAGCAGATGTTTTATCTCGGATATCTTCTAGTCATGGTGTGGAGACATTACGCTCTCCTTACCGAATGCAGCCTCCTCCCCTGCTGATGTCATGCGCAAAAGCCTACCGAGGCCAGAATGGCACAGCCTGGCAGTGTGTGGGTCATGGTGTCTGATATGTTCCCTGGTGGGCGGGGGAGGGGTTGTTTTGTTGGATAAGATGGTTGGTTGCTGCTGCCTAGCTGGGTGCTTGTACTTGATAAGGGAATACGAGAGTCTGACTTCTTCCTTAGGCTGAACTGTATTAATTTTGTCTTAGTGCTAGTCTTCTAGCTTAAAACATGATTCCTTAATTTAATTTTTTTAAAGATAGTCTATTTCTGAGTACCCAAATTTTTGAACTGAGGAGGGAGGCTGGGCTTGTGTACATAGACAAAATTATTCCATAAAGATGATTTCTTTTAAGTGATAGCTTATTTTCCTTAGTTGGATTGCAGTTTAAAACCGTGATCACCATCTAGGTCAGCATAGCGGGGTACAACTGGAACAGACGCCCCACACGACACCAAACACTTAAAAATGCTGCGCAAGGGGCTGGGGAGGTGGCTCACTGGGTCAGAGCATGGGGGCCTGAGTTCAAATCCCCGGAGTCCACCAAAAGCTCGGCATGGCAGCATGCACCTCACCTGTGACTCCAGTGTTGGTGGGGCTGGAGACAGAAGGATCCTGGGGGCCTGGCTGGGTGGTCAGTCCAGCCAGAATAATATGTAGGTTCCCTTAAAGCGCCTGGCTCAAAAAAAAAAAAAAAAAAAAAAAACCATGGAGAGCAGCAGAAGAGGATGCTGACATTGAACTTGGGCCTGTCATGCGTAATGGAGCATTTCTCACACAAAGAAATACTGAAGAAAACACAACAAAAAAGCCGG
Organism: Peromyscus leucopus; assembly: GCF_004664715.2. NCBI lineage: Eukaryota > Metazoa > Chordata > Mammalia > Rodentia > Cricetidae > Peromyscus > Peromyscus leucopus. Next base: position 56,281,603 of record NC_051081.1, on the reverse strand, counting down.
GCAGTGGTGGTGCACACCTTTAAACCAAGCACTCAGGAGGCAGAGGTGGATTCTGTACATTCAAGGACAGCCTGGTCTACAGAGCGAGTTTCAGGACAGCCAGGGCTCCTCAGAGAAACCCTGTCTCAAAAAGAATAATTAAAAAACAAACACAATAGAAAGTTAGTATGTAGCAAAGCTTGGCATCACAGATGACTGCCAACCTGCTTTTCGACTGGTAAAAGGGAGGGAGGGAGGGAGGGAGGGAGGGAGGGAGAAGGTTTTCGAGAGAGCACTGATGAGCTGCACGCCTTTAATCCCAGAACTCAGGAGGCAGAGGCAGGTGGATTTTTGTGAGTTCAAGGCCAGCCTGGGCTACAGAGTGAGTTCCAGGAAAGGCACAAAGCTATACAGAGAAACCTTGTCTTGAAAAACGAGAGAGAGGGAGAGAGAGGGGAGAGAGGGGGAGAGAGAGAGAGAGAGAGAGAGAGAGAGAGAGAGAGAGAGAGAGAGAGAGAGAGAGAGGAGAGAGAGAGAGAGAGAAGCGCACTGGTCCTCATCTCCTTTCCTTTGGAAAGGATCGGTCCGTCTACTGTGGGGAACAGAGCAGTTGAAAGCTGCAGGAATCCTCCACGCTTCCTTCGGTGTTCTCCTTTTAAGTGGGTTTGTGGGTTTGGCTTTGTTTTCTCTGTATAATCCCCAAAAGTAGATACAGGGCCCTTGAAGGAAACTTGAAACTATAAATAACTCTGAGGAGAAGGTGAGGCATCGCCTCTGGCCAAGCTCCCCTGAGAGTCAGAGCCCCTTCTCAGTCACTTGACCTCTGTCTTTTTCGTAGGCCTGGTTTTCTTTTTCTTCTTCTTAAAAATAGGTTTATTGACTTATATTTGTATGTGTATGAGTGTTTGGCCTGCTTGTGTCTGTATCACATGCGTATCACGTGCGTACTGTGACCGTGGTGACCAGAAGAGGGCACCAGAACCCCAGGGACTGGAGTTACAGACAGTTGTGAGCCTCCGTGAGCCAAGGGCAGCCGGTGCTGGTAACTGCCCCGTTACCTCTCCAGCCTGGTTTTCCTTCCCCATTGTTGCCAAGCTAGATAGGCAGTTACACTCCCTTCCCTAACTATTGAATATATGTGTTGTTTTTTTGTCATTATGCATGAGGTTGTGATGGTCCTGGTCATAATTTCAGATGATGTTCTTGATCACTCCCTCAGACTCGGGGGTCTAGGAGGAGAGGAGAGAAATGTTCCTCGAGTCTTTGCTCTGTGGGTTTACAGAACCATAATGTGGTCCTTCATAGCCCCTCTCCTCACTAGACTGAGGGCCTCACAGCAGGGGTCTGTCTCCTCTGCTAAGTTTCTCAGAGTGTCTTAAGGTGGTTGTAATTCTCTCATCTTTGTTTTACGTACATGTATCGTATCATCCATTCAAATGTGTGTTTGTTATCACTGAGATCGTGCTGTGTAAGTGAGCGCCTTTAAAACTTCTGTGTAGAAGTGTCGGCTTGTTCTTTTAACAGTCTCGGTACTTGTGTTCTTTGTTGATGCAGTCCAGGCTGACCTTGAACTTGACATCATTCTGCTTTGGCCTCCCGGACAGCTAACTAATCATGTCTTCGTAATTAATCATGAAGTTAACAGTTGGATGTTAATTGCTCGTCTGTGTTTCTTTGTCCCTGGTTTCCCCTGGTTTTGGTCTCTGTTTGTCTCACTGTCTTTTAATGGCTTCAGTTTCATGTCTTTGGGCAGTGTTATGTTTTGTTTTCTTTGCTACAAACACTTTCCTAGTGTATTGTTTGCTTCTTAATTCAGTCTCCCTTTGGTCTTTAAATTCCATCTAGTTTTTCTTTTCTTGTTGTTTAGTTATTAGTTATTTAGTTATTGGTCTTTAAGTTAGATCTAGTGTTTATTCATTCATTCATTCATTCATTTATTTATTTTTATTTATTTTATTTATTTATTTATTTTTTTGGTTTTTTGAGATAGGATTTCTCTGTGTAGCTTTGCGCCTTTTCCTGGAACTCATTTGGTAGCCCAGCCTGGCCTCGAACTCACAGAGATCCACCTAGCTCTGCCTCCGAGTGCTGGGATTAAAGGCGTGCACCACCACCGCCCGGCTCATTTATTTATTTTTTAAAGCATGAGGATCTGTATGTTGATGCTTAGCTGTAGCAATAGCCTCCTATTAGTGAGTAAAGACGATGCATATACTCCTGTTTTTATTCACGGCGTTGTGTGAGAACCAGAGCACCATCACTGCTCTGGGGTGAGCTACTAGTCCATGGCACTGAGGCTTAGTCATTGAAATCCTTAAGAAGTGTTAATGCCTCTTTTTGAAAAGTCATAGCACTTTCTGTTAAGGATAACAGATCTGTAAGTTAAAATGTATTATTTGAGAGATTTTTCTAGTTGGATAATAATTTCCTTC